>NC_136499.1:9686446-9713946 GCF_053919585.1 Euprymna scolopes | reverse complement strand
AGTTTGAAATGTAATTTTTTTCTGCTTTGCCGCTTTAATTTAAACTATCATTTTTATCAGTATTTCACGCTTAAGTTTTAAATATCATTTTCTTCAGTATTTCACGCTTAAGTTTTAAACAGCATTTCTGTGTGGCTGTCACGATTAATTTTAAAATATCAGTTTCATATGTCTATCATGCCTAAGTGTGAAATAACATTTTAATCCATCTGTCACGCTTAAGTTTCATATATTACTTTCCTAAAAAAACGTAAGCGTAACGTAACACGCCACAGTCGAGATTGAACTTACTACACGAGCTATCAAGTGTATTCTTTATCGTGACTCCATCACTAGATGGGTTGCCTACCATGGCTTAAGAGAGGCCTATTTACCTTCGAGAAAAGGATAGACCGCGATACATGCAGCGCCTCCTCTTCTCAAATGGTCATCTGGTACTGATAAGGTTCGACGTTGCTTACTTTCGGTGATCTGGCGAGAAGCGGTGTGTCAACGTGATTGCGCCGTATAACACATAGGATGCACCTTAAAAATATTTATTGTTTATTTCATGAAAAGTCTTTTGTTAGATTTAGTATCTGAGATTAGGTTGGCGATCTATTTTTTAAAATTGATTTCATTCTATAATGTCACTTTTAAATTCTCGCGGTATGCAAATAAAATCAACCGATAATCACGACTGCAGTCGTGGAATCAAATAAAAAAAAAATTAAATCAACTTGCGCAGACACGGTTTTCTATTTTCGTCGCACTGAAAAAGTAAAAATCAATAAAAGGTATATCTTGCTACTTTGGTATTGAGCACTCTTGAATGAATCTCGTCAAATTCATTGGATATTTTATTTGTGAATAATATTAACCTGGAATAATATTAGCTCCTATTTGTTGAGCTCTGTACAACGCAGGATTATCATTCACAAACATGGATAAAATAACTAAGCACCTGACGAAAAAAAAACTCAAACAATAACAAATGGATTTACCACCAAGTCTTTGTTGTGACTATCGATTGCCTTTCTCAGGGGAGGAAGTAAAAACAATTACAAATTCCTGCTGAGCGTGTGCTGAAAGAAAACGGTTTTATAATGTCAAAACTTGCGTTTTAATAAAAGCAACAACACAGTTTGACAGACTCAATCTTGGTTTTTAAGGACCACTGCCAAGTAAAAAAAGGAACGAATATATATTAACTGTTGGCTTAAAATGCTTCCTTTACCTCTTCTCAACTAGAAAGCTGACCAGCAGTTTACCAAAACTAAGCCCATGTCAGAAGCTAATTCGTCTAGCACATCGGATCGAATAATCACCTCTCCGAATATTTTTCAACACAGGCCATTGATTGTCGAGGTCCATCACACCATAGATATGCATATATAATTCAACGTTCAAATTCCATTACCGACGGGAATATATGCCATAGAATGTTATATTCATCTAATATTTGATACACTGTTTCTACACCTAAAAAATCTTTGGATCACATCTACCAAAACATATTCAACTCACCAACGAATACAGCCGCCCCGTATACCTTTCGGAAAATCAGTATGGAACAACCACGCATTCTTGTTATGTGGGATTACTGCCTTCTCCCATGCACCAATATTCTCCCTACCTGGCAATAAAACCCCGGAGGACATTGTATTCCTTCCGATAATGGACTGCATATGAAATTCTTTTTCCTATAATTAGTTTCATATAATTATTATTCACCGCCCCAAAACTTTTTTCAATATTTGTGCTGAAAATCAAAATACGTGTCTATTCACAGCTGAACATTTTGCTTACCGCATTTCATTCCCTCTGATAATATGAGCCATTATTGAAAATCCATGGATTAAGGAGATTAACATAACCCCCTTCTATATATTCCTTTGTCAAAGAATAAATTCTTAACTCGAATATATGTGTTTATATTTTTGATTTTCAGAATTTAACTTTAACCACTAAACTTATATATATGCCACTCAAACGGATATTCTTAAATATGGAGCTTCTCCTTTTTGGCTAGGATCACCTTGAATGTATTACCTCAAGTAATATCAATCAGGATTTCCACCTGATTTTTAATCTGTCTTATCTCGCTGTTATATATATATATATATATATATATATATATATATATATATATATATATATATATATATATATATATATATACAGTGATGATCATATTTATTGGCACGGTAAAATAAAAGTTAAAGTTTGTCTAATAAATTCTAAAAAAGGGATTAAATTAAAGAAAATAACAAAGTATATTATGTATTTTTAACTGGCCTTTCCGATGCAGCAATCGGATTTTAGAAAAAATAAATAACAAAGGAACAACAAACATAATTGCAAAAAAAACCCTTGTTCAAAATTATTGGCACGATTTATTTAATAATCAATTGTATAGCCTTTGGCCTTGATTACCTTCCTCAGTCGCTTTTCATAGTTTACAACCAAGTTGTTGCACTCTTCAGTAGTAATTTTAGCCCACTATTCCTGACAATAATCCTCCAATTGAATAAGATTCTTAGGCTTCCTTTGCATTACCCTCAATTTTAATGTTCTCCATAAATTTTCAATTGGATTAAGGTCTGGGCTTTGTGATGGCCACTCCGAAACATTAATATGATTGTCCTCAAGCCATTTCTTAGTCAGTTTAGCCGAATGCTTTGGGTCATTATCTTGCATGAACCACCAACGACGACCAAGTGAGAGCTCTTTAGCAGAGTCTTTCAGGTTTTCATCCAATATTTTAACATAATCTTCCTTTTTTATGCTACCTGTGACCTTAACAAGTCGCCCTGGTCCAGAGGCAGCAAAGGATCCCCAAAACATCAAACTGTCTCCACCGTGCTTCACTGTGGGTATGGTGTTCTTAGGCAGGAAAGCTTCGCCAGATTTTCTGTAAATATAAGACACTTTATTATGGCCAAATAACTATTTTCGTTTCGTCAGTCCATAGAACACGTTTCCAGAATGCAACATCTTTATCAATATGACGTTTTGCAAAGGCTAGCCTTGCTTTCAGGTGCATAGGCTTCAATAAGGGAGTCTTTCTCGGACGACATGCTTTTAAACCAGCTCTCTTCAAAACTCTACCAACTGTATGTCGAGATACATTCACTCCAGAGGTGCTCTGTTCATCAACAATCTCCCCAACAGAGATCCTTGGGTTTTGTTTTACTTGTCGAACAATTTTCCGTTCATCTCTTGGGGAAAGAATCCTTTTTCTCCCTCTACCCTCTAAACTCATAACGTGGCCTTGCGATTTGAACTTGTTTATTATGGCTCTAACAGTGGATTTGGGAAGGTTTAGCTTCTTTGAAATCTTATCATAGCCCTCCCCATTGGTATGGCATGCTACAACAAGCTTCCTGACGTCTTCGCTGTGTTCCTTAGTTTTAACCATGGCGATTGAAAATTATAATTTAGTCACTTATAATAGTTTAAATAAATCGCTATCTAAAAATTATCTGAAAAAAATTATTCACTGAATTAGCGTTAAACAAGCATAATATAGCTATAAAAAAGTTCAGAAAGCACGTAAACCGGAAATTGATTGATATTATACTGATACTAAAAGAAAAACAAAGCCGTGCCAATAATTTTGAACAAGGGGTTTTTGCAATTATGTTTGTTGTTCCTTTGTTATTTATTTTTTCTAAAATCCGATTGCTGCATCGGAAAGGCCAGTTAAAAATACATAATATACTTTGTTATTTTCTTTAATTTAATCCCTTTTTTAGAATTTATTAGACAAACTTTAACTTTTATTTTACCGTGCCAATAAATATGATCATCACTGTATATATATATATATATATATATATATATATATATATATATATATATATATATATATATATATATATATATATATATATATATATATATATATATATATATATATTCTGTTCTGTTATGAAGCTTGTCAGACCAGGTCGTTACGACGATTATTATATGCTTCGACAAACATTAGACCGGGTTTCTTCTTTACTCGGAGGAAGTCTCCGCTTGTCAATGCCAAAAGGTCACCCGAGGATAAGCGTTAATGAGTGGTCAGTGAGACAACGCCATCAGTATCGGTATTGCTGAAACTAAAGTAGAGTATTTTTTTACATAGGAGTTACCACTTATCAAGGTCCGGAGGCCACTCGAGGATAAGGATTAATGGGTGTACAGAAGTCAATGGGATTATAGCGTAGTAATCGTTAGTAGTGGAAAGTTGTTAAATTGTAAATTGGATCACTTGGGGGGGAGGTTCATCAAGAGCTTGTTTTCTTTGGACTTGAAGACAATAAAATTATAGTCAGCTGGAAAGCAGGGAAACGGAATAGAGCTTCACAGGCGTTCAGTTCTAAGAAAGAAGCTTTGTTCATTGAATCTACGTTTATGTTAAGGCACAGATAAAGAGTAGGGAAAATTATTGATAGTGGGTTTGGCTAGACTAGTGTTTTTCGTGAAAGTTTGATGAGAGGGGACCATAGATTGGAGCTCAGTCGATTACTTGCCATGAAAATAGGTATAAATAGAGACAGGAATTTCTTTTTATTAAAGAAAACAGTTCAATGGGAACTTATTTACTTTAGACTTTAAAATGGCCATGTTATAAACAGCTGGGAACCAGTACGAAGCATTGGATTCCTGAGACACGTAGTTCAACGGAAAAAAACAATTTGATCATCGAATTTAGGTTTAGATTAAGGCAGAGACAAATAATAGGCAAAAATGTACGAAGCATTTAATTCCTTTTAGATATGTCTCGATATAATAATTCAGTAAATCAATATAAATTATATAAGAGTATACCTGCTATACAGTAAGTAGAAATATTAAATAATAAAAGCATATATATATATATATATATATATATATATATATATATATATATATATATATATAGGCATCCCATGTTCTGCCCGAATTTTTACGTTTGTTGTTAAATTGAATGAAATTTTAAAGTATTATACATTTGTGTAATTTTGTTTTGACATTTTTTTGTTTAGATGCATTTAAACTGATTACACTTTTTACAGAAATAAGGTAAGATATAAATTGATTGAATAAACCCTACTTACATGGAAGACTGAGTTCAAACCGCACAACTGTTCATTGTCATCTCTAACACCTTCGAAAAGTTCCTAAACTAAGAAAATGGGTACCTCATGGATTGTCTGAAAATAATCTCAAATCTCGAGTCGACATCTGCTCTTCTCTCCACTCTTGCCAAATTGTTTCAGCTTTTTTGGATAGACACGTGACTGGAAACGAAAAATGGATCTTTTCTCGAAATGTTAAGCGTCGTAGACAATGGTTTGATAAACGGGGGAAAGACCTCAGCCACAGCCGAAAAGAAAACTTCATGGGAATTTTATTTTTTATTTTTTTACATTTTCACCCCAAACAAGGCACATTGCCACTTTAGTGTAGGGGGCTACTATCAGGGACATAAGCTACAGGGGTACTGTGTAGGAAGTTGGGCAGCAAGATTTTGGTTCACGTTTCTCTTGAACTTCTACATGTCAGTACATTTGGGGAAGCAGAGGTCCGGAAGGGTATTTCAACGTCTAGCTGTTCTGGGGAAGAAACTACTGGAGTAGAAGACTCTCTTACATCTACGGATCTCTACTGTGAAGGGGTGGTATTTAGCTGCTTGTCGGGTTTGTCGGGGGTATTTACATCGAAGGGGCATAAATGCTTGCAGTTCGTCAGAGCATTCACCGTTAAAATACTTGTAGAACAGACAGAGGGATGCTACATTTCGTCGATGAGACAGAGGCTGAAGTTTAGATGAAAGGTCAGGACCTATAAGATTGGCGACTCTCTTTTGAACCTTGTCTAGGAGCGAGAGACCGGTGGCAGATGCACCAGCCCAAATATGACAACAATACTCCATACATAGGCGAATGGTGGCCATGTAGAGGCATAGGATACTTTCGAGCGTTAGTATCTTTCTAGCACGGTAGAGAGATCCTACCTTCTTCGCAGCGGTCCTGGCGATACTCTCAATGTAATTGTTCCAACTCATGTTTCCTGTGAGCCTTAGGCCGAGGAGTTTAAAAGATGTACTTTCAGATAAAGAGTCATTGGCCATTGCTATTGGTGGTAGAAAAGGTTTCTTGTAGTTATTGAAGGAAACAAGTTTATTCTTGGCAGCATTGAATGTGACCATCCATTTTTGTCCACATTGCACGACAGATTGGAGGTCATCCTCTAGTGTTTCTGCCATTCCCTTAGATATGTGCTCATTTGTTTTCTTGTCGTGTCTGTTATAGAGCGTGGTGTCCTCAGTATATATACCCATCTCACAGGCAATTTTGTCAGGGAGGTCATTTATGAATATTAGTAATGTCGCTATTTCTTTCTTACAGTTCTGGCTTCTATATACTTCTGCCTGTTTGAACTGGACTTATGTCGGTTAAAGTTGCGGTACACATGCTGCCTTTGCGCGATTGCAGCTGCACAAGTAGAAGTAAACCATTGGAGAGAGTGGGGCTTGCTATAAAATTTGCGCGTCGGAACATGGGCTTGAATTGCCATTTTGAACCATTCAGTGGCCTCAGTTGCGCAATGTTCAGCAGGAAGTGAAAAGATATTTTGCCATGCGGCGTCACTGATGAGATATCTGATGGCTTCCCAGTCAGCCTTTTTATAATATCTCGTTGTTTTTAGTAGTGGCTCTTCGGTTTTGGCTCTAAAGTTTAGGGCTATTTCAAACATTACCACTGCATGATCGGCGTGCCCAAGTGGGTTATGGGCATTAGTTACACAGTCATCAGGAACTGTTGTCAGAAACCGATATAGAAGTGATGCGTGTTGTTCTTTGTGGTTTGGGAAACGGGTTGGAAACGTAACCATCTGTGACAGGGAATGAGATATACAGAAGTTATGTGGTGATACCAGCTGCGTCTGTGTGAGAAGAAAATCCAAGCCAGTTTTTGTGGTGGACATTGAAGTCACCAAATACATGCAATTGTGCGCTAGTGTCGAGGGAAAGTGCTATATCTATGCTGTCAGAGACTTTGTTTATTAGGGTACATTTCTGAGTCGAGGGAGATTGGTAGAGAGTAAGGTTCTTCTTTCAATGTGGTGAGATTGCCAAGGAATAATCCACTTTGAATTGTTACAACATAATTCAACAATTAATGAACCAAGCTTTGAGGGGGGAGAATCTACTCAAGTGAATCGAAAATGGTGATGTTACATCAGAACAATGCACAACCACAAACAGCAAGAATCACTTCACAAAAGATCGAACTTGGTGGGGAGAAAATTCCTCATCCCCCTTATTCTCCTGATCTTGCTTCTATTCTCAGACTACTATTTGTTTCGTCGCTTACAAAATCATTTGGGCAGAACAGTTTTAATAACGCAGAAAGATGTTGAAACTGGCATTTGTGAGTTCTTCAAATCAGAACGAAAAGATTTTACAGTGATGGAATTAATAAACTTGTTTATAGATTAAAGGAAGTCATAGACAATCAGGGAAAGTATATTAATGATTAAATATTAATAAAATATAATTTAACATTCGGTCACTTGTTTTCTTTATTTATAAATTCGGACAGAACTTATGGGATGATCTGATATACATACATACATACATACATACATACATACATACATATATATATATATATGTATGTATGTATGTATATCAGATCATCCAGTAATTGTAAGATGGTCCAAAGTAATCCAAAAGGCAGACATCCGTGGAATAATTCACAAATGGGTACAAGGAAAAGAGAATGATTTCAAATAATATTATTAAAAGAAAGATAAGATGTGCATAGAAAAAAAATTTAAAACGACTGTCAAGGCTGGGCTGATTATATATATTTAGGCCTCCACTCGATATACAGACCACAGAGCAAACAGAACATCTGTGCCCTGCAAAGTTTACCCCATCAAAGAAAGATTGATTTCCATGTGAACGCTTGTGGTTAGCCAGGCCAGCTCCGGATAAAGTCATTTTACCGCGTAAATCACAGGTGTGTTCTGCATGAAATCTTCCGACAGACCTGATATATCAGACAGATTTTTCTTCCTGATATTACGCTTCATTCTTGCATGCTTATAGTTTTTCTTCTCAAAACTATCACAGCCATGATAGACTAAGGAGCGCCACTTTTTACGATCATTGGAAGCACTTTCCCAACTGAACACGTCAATACCAAGTGCTTTAAGTTTATCTTTGATGTTATCCTTAAAGCGTTTCCTCGGTTTATGTTTTGGACGCTTTCCTTGTGTAATTTCATCATAGAACTGGCGCTTTGGCAATCGATCGTCGTCCATCCTTGTCAGATGTCCAGCCCACCTCATCTGGTTTCGCATAATCAACTTCTCGATACAAGGTACATCAGCCCGCATGAGAAAATCCACATCAGATATAAAAGTGCTCCACCTGATGCCCAGAATGTCTCTCAGGAATTTCTGGTGCACTCTCTCCATGACTTTTATGTGTCTACCATAAGTTGTCCAGGTCTCAGAAGCGTAAAGCAGAGATGGTAAAATACAAGATTTATCGACACTGATCTTTGTATGAATAGTTATACCTCTGTCAGACCAGACTCGCTTCTCTAAGCCACCAAAAACCTTAGTGGCGCGCTGTATCCTATACTTGACCTCAGCATCCAGGGTTCCATCACTGGCGAGAGTACTACCCAAATACAGAAATGTGTCAACCAGCAAGTCTCTGGTTGTTGACAAAAATATTTGGTGCCACATACAAACTACCGGGTGGAGGTGTGAACATGACCTTAGTCTTCTTAAGACTAATAGTAAGCCTAAAAGACGCACAAGCCCCCGAAAACAGATCCATGATACGTTGCATATGTGGATGACTTTACAGGTCAGTACATTTGCTAGAGTGTGTTCTCACAAAATCAGGAAATTAAATCTAATTAAAAATTTAGTACATCGCGATTTGTTTATTTGCTCTAGTGGTAAACTAGATGCTGTTCTTTAAAGTAAAGATCGGTACCTATTTTACATACAATCAGAAAAAGAGGGAATAAATCCTTGCTTTAAAAAGTGAAAGTTTTTTGGGCCCTAAAAAATACCATGTATATGTGAGGGTATCATGGTTTGATGATAAAAGGCAGGATCTTGCACACAAACATTTTGCAGCTGTTTCGCATTGTTTTCTTGCAACTAAATATTGAACGGTGTTTCAGAGGAAAAGTGCTTTCCCCTCCTTTTGGAATGATAGTACGCCTTCACTCAATACAATATGGTTGTTTATTGCCTTAATAACCAATGCGAGGGTGACTATATGGGATATAACATTCAAAGTTTCGAGAATAGAATTTCTCAACAAAACCTTCATTCGGTACTTCGGCACAAGAAATGGCTAGCATCCAATCTGGTTTAGATTAGTTTAAGCATAAGAGACTTTAGTTGACTGAACGAAGAGGCTTACATTAGAAAAGACGTTTACATCGGCCTGTCTCGCTTAGCTTTTAAATAGCATTTTCGTTGATTCTCACAGTTTAATTTAAAGTGGTGTTATCGTCGGTCAAACTAACTTGTAATAGCATTTTTGTTAGTCTCTAAAAGTTGACTCTGAAATAGTGATCCTGGATATGACCTTAAACTATATCCGATGGTGAGGCCCCAGCTTGCGGGCGAGTGTTGAACCACCATTTAATTGCTATTTCTCCCAGGTCTACTCTGACCCGGAGTGGGAATACCAGCTAGCGTCCTAATTATGGGTTAAATAGAAACTGACTTGAAAAAAAAACAAAAACAAAAAAAAAACAAATATATTCTATTAAAAAAAATTCTTCCAAATCATTGGATTCGGCATTAAATAACCTTAAAAGGGTTGATATGCCATAAACAAAACAACCAACTAATCAATCTGAAATAGTATTTCCGTCGGTCTGTCACGAATATGTATGAAATAACATATTTATCTCTCTGTCGCAGTGAACTTTGCTGGTCATCTTATTTGGCGTATTAACCCGCCCTTTGTTTTTCTTACAAGGAGTGTTCCAAAAGTAATATATTTTTATTCAACTCAAATAGATGAAAGAGGATTACAAGTTCTATTGGTATGATGCATGAACCAATAGATTTTAGACTTGTAATTTTCATCTCTCTGTTGCAGATATTTACCATCTAATATTCTAAGAAAGTGACACATGTCATGGACTGCGTCAGAAGCAGAGACGCGTAACTGAATTCCTGCATGCAAAAAAAAATTGAACTGATCACCATTCACTGGCGCCTGTTGAACATTTCCGAAGCCGATACGGTTGCTGTCAGCACAGTACAGAGATAGGTTCGTCGATTTCGATGTGACGACAGAGATGTAAGTGGCAAAGCGCACACCAGACACTCGTGCACTATCATCACATCATCGCTGGCAAAATACATAGTGGAGATTCTATAGAAAAATAAATTGTAGTGCATAAAATGGTAGCTCGTTTTAATAGTGCTATTTCCACCTTCGTTGCTCTTCAACTTTAATATTAGTTGAATAATAGGCTGTATTCACTTGCGAAGGATCCTCATTGGTAATAATATATTCATGCCTGACAGGTGTTCCAATGATTTTAACTCATTTTTTAAGTTTTTTTTCTTCCGTATTTTCTGGTGAAACACACTTTTATGAGAGTGGCGAACTATTTAGGGAACGAATTATAATTATTTGAAATAACATTTAGTTGATCTGTTATATTAATGCGTTTAGATGTGCATACACCTCTTTAAAAAATGATAGACATTGAACACTTTGTATCACCACTTATAATTATTTCTTTTCAGTTTCGGAAGAGTCTTACACAGGAGGAGGGAAGACTGTCCAGAAAAAGAAATGATTTTTAGCCAAATTTTTTACAGTAAGTTAACGGCCGAACACAAGGAAGAACATTAATAACCTGAATATTTATTTGATTTAATTAGTTTTAATTTTTCTTTAAAAAATCATACATTTCATAATACACATTGACCTTTATATTGCATGCATAAATATCGTTTCTAAAATTTAAAAAATGCCATTGAAATATTGGTTAAAATTCTTTAAAAATGTTCTTAACTCTCCTCGGTATTTAATTTTAAACTAGCATGGGTGCCCGACGTTGCCTGGGTGTTTCGATGAGCAAAAAAAGTGGTAGTAGGCAGGCAGGCTCGAACTGGTGAATGTAGAGAGGTTTTAAAAAATGTTAGTAGCTTGGGGAGGGAATCAAAACAACAGTAGGCAGCCAGGGTGAAGGGGGGTGTTAAAAAAGTGGTGGTAGTAGGCAGGCAAGCTCGAACCCGTGACGCGAAGGCGAAAAGAAAGTGAAAGAAAATCTGACGTCTTAGCCGATGTCTCCATGACGCGACCGGAAGTCAAAAGCGTTGAAATTAACCGAAGTCAATGCAACGGTAACAGTGACTTGTAAAATATCGGCGAAAAATATCGACCCCTTCTTGTACAAAACGGCCGCGTTTAGGACAAAGGAATTAACGTTTTGGGCCAGTTTTTCGATATTTGTCGTCGGATACGTCAAGCTTCAAAATGATATCAATCTTGTCAGGATCGACCCCTCTGTCGAAAGTTTTTGCGAGACATACATACATACATACATACATACATACATATATAATACATACATACATTTAAACAGACTGGTGAGACATACATACATACATACACGCATTTAAACAGACAGGTGAGATTTATTTTCTAAATATAAAAATATCGAACTACATTTTTAATTTGTTTAGAAATATTATTCAATAAATAGTGTTCGTATTACATATACTAATTTAAAAACAAATTTTTTATTTTGAAAAGCAATAACTTAATCCAATAAATATTACGTTAACAATGTTTATCGTTGTGTTCGTTGATTTAATGTAAAACGTTTCGCTGTAGAATATAAAAAATTGGATTGTCTCCCCTTGAAGCGTGGAGAAATCTTTCAAAAATTAAATACGTAATTAATGGTAGTCTAAAGTATAGAGGATAGGTATAACTGACAGCCCGTCTGTCCGTAGGTTGGTAAAGTGTTTTGTCACGCTAAAGTTTGGCATAGCAGTTCCGTTGCTAAAGGCGCTGATTAAATGGAAGCATCTGAAACTCTACGGTCTTTTATATTTTCCACTAGAAGATGTAGTCGGCGTTGCCCGGTATTAAATGTAACGTTAAACTACTTTAAAAAATAATGTAAAAAGAAAACGGAGGGGGGGGGGGAAACTATGACATATGGATGCGAGTATTGTTTTTTTTTCTAAACAGTAAAGCCAAGTACTATAACCATTAGACCAGCTTGCCACGATCTTTAAAAAGTGTTTCCAACCCCCGTGAAACAGTTAACAAACATATAAAAATCCGATGACTCCCAAGTACCAATTTTTCAATTTTGACTTCTTAGCAATCATGTTGTCCTGATGAATACCGATTAAAAGTTTTCCACGCGTCTGAATACTCTATATACTAATTGAAGTCCGTATTAAAACACCGTTGAGTATACAGATTGAGGAGTGTCCTCACACACATTCTCACTTATATATATACATATATTCTATGTGATTAATATATATATATATATAGATATATATATGTGTGTGTGTGTGTGTGTGTGTGTGTGTGTGTGTGTGTGTGTAGCAGGCCCCGCGAGTTGCCCAGTTGTAAAAGACGCATAATAATATATTTTTTTAAAAACAGTTTACTTTTTGAAAACTCGAGCTGAGATCGAAACCAAAATCTAAAGACAGTGTGTCAAGTATGATAACTATTAGGCTGGCTTGACACTTTCTTGAAAAAGTGTTTTCAAATTGTACTCATTTTTAACATACTTAATCTGTCATGTGAACCATTTACGCGTGCGCCTTCGTGGAACAGTTACTAAATAGAAAAATATAAATTAAGTAACATAAAATATAATAAATAATGTAAAAAATATATAATAAATAATAGAAAATAAAAATAGAAAAACAGTTAGTATATAGAAAAAAATCTGACGACTGCCACGTACCAATTTTGATTAGAAGCCCGATTTTCCCGATGAAAACCGTATAAATAGATTTCCACATGTCTGAATATCATATATACCAAATTTCAAGTATGTAAATCAAAAATCCGTTGAGTATATAGGTTGAGAAGTGTCCTCGCACACACATTCTCACTTTTATATATATAGCAAGCGCCGCGGGTTGCGCCGTCGTAAAATACGCATAAATAATATATTTTAATTAATACAGAAACGTAGACATGTGCATACGAATATTATGCTTTTTTTTTTCTAAACCGTTCAATTCTTGTAAGTAAAAAAATGGGAACAATACTCGAGCTGAGATCGAAACCAAAACCTAAAAAAAATTGAGTTCAGTTTGATAACCATTAGACCAGCGTGGCACACACTTTGCAGGGTGTATTGAAGCTACTTATCTATTATATAATAATATGTAATGTGAAATATTCGTGCATGCACATTTGTGAAACAGTTAGCAAACAGATTACAATGCAATCGCTCCCATGTACCAATTTTCCAATTTGAACCTCTTACCATCACGTTTTTCCGGATGATAACAGATTAAAAAGTTTGCCGCACTTCTGAATATTGCATACATCGAATTTCAAGTCTGCAGATCAAAATTACATTGAGTATATAGGTTGAGAAGTGACCTTACACACATTCTCACTTTTATAGATATATAGATAGATAGACTTCGATCCATATACTCGAACTTTGTCGGGTTTGATTTGCGCTTAACATTATTTTTGCTCCACAGAGCTACCACTGGGTGTACAACATGAAATCGGCGATATCCTATCGAAACCTTACGGCCAGTGGTTGGGGAATTTGCTCTGTGTTTGTGCACGCAATTCACATATACGCTAACGCAATAATAATTAATGATACAAAAACATTCGTGGCCAAACCCTGTGCACCCTGCTCTGCTGTCCGTTCTTTGTACGCACGTGTGTGTATCTTTCTTTTGTGGGGCAAGCCGCAGGCAACCTGTGGGGATAGGAGAAAACTAGGCCCCTATTGGTGCCGATAAACGAGAGAAACGCGAACACAGCCAGATGGAAGACGAGGGAAACATGCACAACCACAAAAAAAAGAAGAAACCGGGGGGGGCACCCCCTGTAGTCCTCCCCTACTTTGAAATCGCGACATGTGTGTAACTTATCGGGCCCCGGTTCATACAGCGAACAGAATAGATGGGAAACGTATGTTTTGAGTTCAAGTTAGAAAATTGCGGGGTTACGTCCGTCTTGGGGTGGTGTGGCTTCGGCATATAGGTGTTGGGCTTTTTGACTGTTGTTATTTTTACCACGAAGGCGGGGTTTGGGGATTATTGTCCGCAGGACATAGGCGAGCACGTGCTTGTGGGGGAGAAACCAAACGAAACTCGGCATAAGTGGGTTGGCCTTTTTATTTGTTGTTGTTTTACGACGAAAGCCACGTACTCATTATATAATAAAAAGATATATTTATGCAAGTGCGTGTGTTGATTTCATCAGGATTATTTATTTCTCGTAAGCTGTTTCCCTCGGCGTTTAAAGCGGCAATAGCAGTGAGTGGAGCAGTTTCTTTTTGCCGAGGGTATTCCTGATACGAACAGAGTATGCAATTAAAAAAGGTTTTCAATTCAATATTTTATTCTTTCAAATGGTTGCTTGATATTGCTTCTATACAAATGATAAAAACCAAATAGACGTTTATCTAATCTCCAAAACCAGTATGTAGTTCAAAATTATTTGAACCGAATAAAGGGGGAAAACATATGAAAAATGGGGATAAAAAGAATTAAATTAACGAACATATCTTTCGGTCGATTGTTTTAAACTGTAACATCGGCGGGTTTAAGAAATAAAAAAAAATAATAATATCGAGGTCTAAAGACCAAAATTAACGAATGAGGGAGTGAAATTAATAAATGACGTTTGGAGAGACGGAGAAGCATTCTCAAACTACACCCATAAGTTCTAGATTATACGTGTGTTATTTTTGCTTACACAGAGTTGGTTTTCGTAAAATAATCGTTAATTTCACCCCCTCATTCGTTAATTTTGGTCTTTAGACCTCGATATTATATATATATATATATATATATATATATATATATATATATATATATATTAATAGATTGATTGATTTATTCATAAGGCAAATGCTAAAACAAGGCTTTATAATTTGTTGTTTCAATTAATTTTACCAATGACACCGAATTAGTTTTTTTTATATAAATTCTCAATTACTGTAATGATTGACACGAAATATATAAACTTTTTTATTTTCTAATTTAATTATTTATTACTTGAGCACTGATGGTAGCACAACTAAAAAGAAGAGAAATTACATAAATATTAAGTTTTACGTATATTAAATTTGGTCGAAATAATTGTCTGTTTTTAAGAAGCAAACAAATTATTTCGATAACCAAAGCATTTTTATTGAAAGTCAGTGAGAATATTATACATATACATATATATACATACATATATATATATATATATATATATATATATATATATATATATATATATATATATATATATATTAGTCCTCGTGTGAAAGAGCAGGCCACAAAATGTTTTAAATAATAATAATGATAGAATAACAATAACAAAGACTTTCGCTGGCGAGGACTACTATTGACCGTAACCAGTTATATATTCCTATTGAGATTTTCATCTCTATTTTTCTTGTTATGTACTGAATATTTGTTAATGAAACCTACATGAAATATGTTCCTTTTTAAATTAAAGATTTTATATTCTGAAGGAAGTTTTTAAAAATTTCATCCAAAAAAGGTATTTTATAGTTTTTGTTAAAATAAATTCAGATTTTCTCATTATTCAGACCTGTATTACAAAGAGGGGGTTGCAAAAAATGGGTTGTGGTCTGAGGAGAAATACAAACTGAAACAGAGAGAATATTTAGACCTGTAATAATACAAAGAGGGAGTTGCAAAAATGAGTTGTGGTGTGAGGAGTAATACAAACTTAAATAGAGAGAAGGAGAGTTTTAAAGTATAATCTTAAAAAAGATAAGATACAAGTTAGAAAAGCATATCATCCAAGGCATGAAAAATTTTAAACAAAATGTTTTTACTATAGGCTTTAAAAATAAAGGTACAAGACTCAATTTGAAATTTATTTATCTTCAAAGTGCACCCTTATAAATTTTACAATCAAGGTATAAACATTTAATTTTAATTGAATCAAAAAATTAACTTGGATTTATTTTATGTAATGCCAATTTTGTTGCAATTTAAAAACATTATCTTTCATCTAGCAATTAGTGATATAAATATAAAATTTAAAATTATTTTTTTAAAAGATGCAACAGAATGTAGATTCCATAAAATAAATCCAAGGTAATTTTTTGATTTAATTTAAATAAAGTTCTTTTACCTTACTTTGTAAAATTTATAAAAGTGCACTTTGAAGATAAATAAATTTCGATTTGAATCTTGTATCTTTATTTTTAAAGCGTATAGTAACAAAATTTTCATGTGTGGGATGAAATGCTTTTCTAACTTGTATATATATATATATATATATATATATATATATATATATATATATATATATATATATATTTATATATATATATAAATACATGCACACTCACACACACACATATATATATATATTTAAAAGGAGATTAGAACAATAGTCTAAAGAGCTGAGTGTATTTTAATGTAACAGTGAAATTACTAGTTTAATTAAAATACAAGAAAGAAAAAGTGCTCGTTGTAATTTAGATATATAATAAGCTCGATAGGTAAATATCCTAGAGCTTATTCAATATTAAGTAATGTGATTGATAATTTAAAATTTAAAAATCAAATTATAATTAAATTAAAAATCCGTTTCATAAGAAGGAACAACAACAAAATCAAAATGAATACTTACAAACAGCATTTATCCACTGGAATACGCGATATTCTACGCAGAAATTTAATCTATATTGGATGCATTTTATATTTTTCAAACATTTACATTGATAAAATCTTGTCATTGATATCATTGGTATTTTCTACATCATGGGTTGATATTTTTAATTTTAATTTGCAAAACTAATTTTTTGTAAATAGCGTTTTTGAAAAAAAGAATGGTATGTCTCTATGATTAAATAAGATTCACATTGCTCCCTTTACAGCTGGGCACTTAAAGAGGAATAATAACAAGCATCCGAATCAAAGCTAAATGTGAGTTGCCTCCCTTTAATTTGTGGGTTACAAGGCTTCCATTCTTATTTTGCAGTTTAATATATGTGCCTAAAAAACGCCATAAACTTTATTTCTTTTCATTCTACATAGCTGTTACGAAGTCTGCTACAAGTAAGACGTAAGGAGTTGAGTTAAAAGTTGAGTTGTGTTCGTGTTTTGCATCCTGCAGTTTTACTAAAACGATAAAACATACGTATTTTGACATTAATAAAAAAGAAAAGGAAGTTACATGTACAATTAAAACCCCCAGAAACAATGCCTTTGTAAAGCGCATTTAAGATATAAATAGTTTTACTAAAATCAGTAATTGTTTCTTTTTAATATATTGATATTCTATCTCATGTATTTCGGATAATAAAATATCTATCATCGGGGAAGGAATGTTTTTAAAATGGGACATTCTTACTTTATCTATTTTTTTTTCATGCACCATGGGGTTTTTTTGTTTAATATTGCACAGGTGAGAAAATCAGCAGCAGCTGATAGCTGATTAGCGGAAATATTAACAGCAGCGGCCGTCTTAGCATATATGTAAATTAAGCACGTCTGCACTAGCTGACGTAACGGGAAGAAGGAGAATAAAAACAAAGGGAAAAACAGGTAGCGCGTGGTTGAGTAAAAAAAGAAGCAAAAATACAGACCCTGCAATGTGGACGTGTGAAGATGAGGGCGAGAAACCGCTGGTTATGGCCGGCGTCAGGTGGCGGGGAAGAGACTTTTAAAAAGCACATGTTATATGATAGAGCGCTCTAAAACACATTGCTGTGCGGAAAGACATTTGGAAAGATAACGAAGTGCGTTATTGTTGGAATAACCACGAATAGATTCGTTTCATTTGCACTAAACAGAAATGAAAGGTCGGATTTTTTTTTTTGATTTTGCGACTGTACCGGACAATGTGGGGGTCCGACTGCTTCAAATGTAAGGACACGGTTAAACTGTAACGGCTACGTTACAGTTTAAAGCTGCAGTTAAAATTTATTGAAACGATATATGATGAAGTAAAATCTCTTTTTTGAACTTATATGCAGATAAGCATCATTAAAAATTGAAAAAAATTGAAAACCAAACAAAATTATATGTGTAAACATGTGCATGTGTACACACTTATCTACGAATAAGGGAACAAGTTTTGTGTGTGTTTGAGTGTGTGCGTTTATAGTGTATACACTTATACTCTCTATACTGGCTCCTTCTCCAAGCTTTGTGGAAATGTGCGTATCCATCTCTCTGTCAATGGGTGTGTGCGTGTGTCTCTCTTGGCTTCAGGCAAACCATATGCGATTTTCATCACGTGTCTTAGGACGACAAGAAGGTGGAGGAGCGAGGACTTACGGCTACCTTGTGTTGTGGCCCCTTGTCGCACTTCCTTTGTGAAAAGGGCGGTGTTTTCTTTTAGCGAAATTTGCCTAGGAAAAGCCGGTGTGTACCGCCGAATGTGCACAAAATGCCGACCTCATCCTGAGATGTTTTCTTTTTAAATCTATATTTACTTTTGGGCCCTTAAGCCACAAACCACCACATCAGTGTTTCATTACATATTAACCACATTTACCTTGAATACGTCCGTTTTAAATTGAATGCAAAACTCTCACATGCACACATACACACAACCCCCCCACACACATACACACACACAGACACACACACATATATATATACGCACATATACACACAGACACACACACAATCATACATATATATATATATATATATATATATATATATATATATATATATATAGTGACCAGACTCACGCAATAAACACTTTTACAATATCATATTATTATCTATAAGTAGTGTATCTAAAATTCTGATCGAAAATGGTATGGTGTGCTATCGTTTGAAATACATAAATTATCATATTTTTTATATTTTTATGTACACATTTTAATTTGTCTCCTCGTTAGCGCATTTCATTAATGTCTCAAAAAGAAGCAATATGAAAGTCTTAACATCTTACACATTTTAAAGGCTTTCAGGTAAATACATTACAAAACAGACATATTTTCGCCACATCTCCACCAGTTCAACCAGGAATCAAGGTAATCATAGCAACAACGATAAAAATATTGAAAGAATAGTTATAATAATAACCACAATACTTGTTATTAAAACAGTTATGATACTATTTGCCAAATCAAAATATCACCTAATAATATCATTAGCATTACGATATATATATATATATATATATATATATATATATATATATATATATATATATATATATATAACTACTTAATTTACTCACATTAAATTTAAATAGGAAAGTATAAATTTATGCGTAAACTTTAAGTATTTACTTTAAAAGTGCTCAATACGTAGAGCTAGTTAGTAAGTTATAAAATATATATGGCGATTAAGCTACACTTTATATGTGGATGAAATGCGGAATATTCAGTGTAGCTTAATCGCCATATATATTTTATAACTTACTATATATATATATATATATATATATATATATATACATATATATATACATATATATGTATGTAGAGAAATAAAAAGGAACAGACCGTATTATGTGTTCATCAACGTTTCGTCTTTATTTCGAGACTTCTTCTGGATGAATGAAATAAAGACGAAACGTTGATGAACACATAATACGGTTTGTTCCTTTTTATTTCTCTATTTTGTCGGAATACTATTTCCATTATTTTCATCATATATATATATATATATATATATATATATATATATATATATATATATATTGTTTACTGTTCTTTGGGAAATAATTACAATAAAGTGCTCGATTAAAAAGAAAAGCCTTTTCTATATAAGAGCTTAATATTTATTTATACAAGAGGTCAGAAAAACATTGGTACCGTCGGTTTCAAGCCTAACATAAAGGGGACCAGTTAATGGTAAATCGTAAATAATGGTAGGTTCTCGTCAGCCATGTTTTTTGTTTAAGGAAAAGCAGGACCGCATATATTGTTTATAATGATGTTTATTTTTATTTAACTATAGCTTATCCCTATTTCTGTATATTTTAATATCAGTTTTCTAATTTTTTAATTTTATTTTATTTAATTTTTAGTAAATGTATGTTGCCCTATTCTGTTTCTAATCGGCATGGTTTCCGGTCTGATCGGTTAGTTTTGGTTGGTCCAAGGGAGGTAATTAATCGACCTTATTAATTTGTTAAGCTTTTATCTTTCTTTATTTTAGTTAAAAGGGAGGTAATTTGTGATTCTCTGGTTTTCTAGTATTGTCTTTCTATATATATTTATATATATTATATGTGTTTTTATATATATACTTATTTATTTTTATTTATTATATATATTTTATACGCTTATATTTTGATTAATCAATCAGTGTCCCATATGCTGTTAGTTTATTTTATCTTTGGTTACTATGCATCTCGTATTTGCTTTACTGACTTGTAATGTCTAGGTCTTTTTATTTTTATTTAATTATATATATATATATATATATATATATATATATATATATATATATATATATAGGTTTATGGTATTCTTTAATATAGCCATAAAAATTCTTAATATTTTTATACTTACAATTGCCTAAATATCTATTTTCACTTTTACTAAATTATTTTTGCGTTAAATTGACTGAATTTAGAATACTCTTCAACCCTAAGATAAGGGGGACTACTTAATGGTAAATTCTAAATAATGCAAGGTTTTCGTCAGCCATGTTGTTCTCTGTTTGAGGAAGAAATAGTCCGCATATATTGTTTATCATAATGTTCATTTTTATTAAACTATAGCTTATCCCTATTTCTGTATATATTTTTTATTCTAATATATATTTTTCTAATTTTTTATTTAATGTAAATGTATGTTGTCCTCTTCTGTTACTAATTGGCATGGTTTCTGGTCTGATCGGATAGTCTGGGTTGGTTTGTCTTTCTTTATTTTAGCCTTGGTTGGTTTGTCTTTCTTTATCTTAATTCGTGATTCATTACTTTTCTCTTATATTATATTTTATATTTTATTTTTATATATTTTATAGGTTTTATATATTTATTTATTTTTATATAATACTCTTGAAGAAATTCCTGCAGGTAGAGTCTTCGTTTGTTATCCAGTACTCCCAGTTTATTAGGAGTGCTTTCTCCTATGTATACAGGCCTTCTTGCGGACGTTTACACAGGTATTTTGGGGGCCATTTATACACTTTATAATGTGGTATTTCTTCGCATCACAAAGGGAGAACCGTTTTGACGCTGGTGAGTATGCTGGTCTTCTGTCTATGATCTTATATTTAATGCTGGATGGTGTTTCGTTGTTTTTAGCTGCCATACTTGGGCGGCTAATTGTGTCTTTTTCCTTGTTTTGCTCTGAAGGAACTGTTGTGCATGTAAAATATCTGCTACAAGTCCCTTGTGTCATACCTATGTATATTTCTGGAGTATTGTTAGCCTGATATGTGAGTGTCGCTTCATATACCAGGGATTTCACCTTTTATCTTCTCTCTAATGGGCAACCATCCTTGGATCTGCAAGAGCAGTCCGCAATTTCATTTTCATTGCGTTCCGTTGCGATGATCGTTTTTATTGATGGAGTGGTAGAATATCTGATCTTAACTGTGTTTCTGTTGAATAGTTTGTGCAGCTTATGTGATGGAAGGAAATTTCTGTGTAGCAGTTTTTGTACTGAGGGAAAATTGAGGTGAATACCAAATGATGTTCCGCCTCATGTTGCGCTTGTTTTTTGTAAGCTGATGTTGGGTTGAACGGTATTTGATGTTTTCTGTGAATCCGCTTTTTTTTTGGAGCGCCTCATTGTAATATAGAGCTACTTGATTGAAGATGTCGGCGTTTGATGAGAGCATGGAGATTCTTTTGCTGGTATTGGCAAACATGTTTTTGAAAATTGTAAGGGGCTGACAAGATCATTTGTTTATGTACCTTAGTGTCTCATTGAGCTTGTGGAAGGGTCTATGTGTCTTATTATATAGATTTAGAGTTGTATATAGGAAGTCTACTTCGTATAGGTTGGTGCTAATTGTTATTTTAAAACCTAGTTCATGAAAAGTTTTGGTTAGATCTTTTCGAAGCTTATCTAGGCTAATCCCGTTGTGATCGCGTGAGAGACAAAGGCCATGCGCATTTGTGAAACAGTTAATAAACAGATAAACATCTGATAACCCACCCTTTGCAAGTTTTTCTAAAATTTTGCCATCTTAGCTGCTCTTTTTATGGCTGAAAACGTTTTCAACATGTCTGAATACTCTATATACTAACTCTCAAGTCTGTAGATTAAAAGGTTTGTGAGTACACAGGTTCGAAAATGTCCTAACAAACAAACATGCTCATGAACCAAGTGTAAAAATTGTTATATTCAATAGAGAAGCAACCCTATGATAGTATGTTCCTACGATGTGCAGTTCAGAAAAGAAGTTTGTTCCTAGAACATTCGTTTAGTTTTATGTACATATTGATAGAAAAATCGTAAAATAGCGATAAGCATATCGCCCACTAGATTTCGATGCCTGTTTTTCACGATGTAAAAAAGAAGTGCGTTTTTGAGCAGTTCTCCCAAGATATAGAATCTGTAATCAATCTTATGGCGTATTTGGCTTTTATGCAGGTAGAGGATTACGTCGAGAACGAGATACCTTCTTCAGCGATAAAAGTATTCAACTATTTTTCTAGCGAAATCGGCAAGAGATTTGATATAACTATTTACGAGCAGGAAAGAAACTGAATCTTATAAGCTTTTAAGAGTAGGGTTCATTCCCCGAGACTTTACAGTTGGAATAAAGTGGAGGATATTAAATAATCGCAGAAAAAATAGTTAACCAACTTATTATTGGTGTTTTCCAGCCATAAAATAGTTTCGAATAAATGGTTTAGGGAAGGCGATTTGTTTTACATTCCTAATTAATTATGGCAAAGAACAAGACATAAAAGAAACACAAACTTCTTTTTTAAATAATAACAATGAAGAGTATTTTATCTGTAGCAGGAACTGGCAGGTCAGGCCACTAAAAGGGAAGAAGTTAAAAAAAGTACTTTTAAGGTCGTTGTCGGTCAATCAGTACCATGTCGTCCCCGGCTGGATAGCAGTTGTCTCAAATCGAGACCGGCAATGTCATAGCGATATGTCCGGTGGACAAGGGACGAAAGAGGATAGATGTTGCTGGGCTGACGGTCCGGTGCTGACTGGCTGACGTCCCCTCAAGACTTTCAGATGAATCAATGCGCCCTGTTAGCTGATAGATCAGCCTGTGGCCGGAGAACTCAGAGGGGGGGGAATTGATGTATCAGAGAAACTAGTTTTCTGTGACAGTGTTACAGCCGCGTCCGATTAAAAAGGGTGGGGGGTCGTCGTTCTTTCCTAGTTTAAATTCTCCAACGATTACGAAAAAAAATCTCGGTTTTGGTAGATATTAGATATTGTGTAATAAAAGTGGACGCATAAAAAACGACTACAAATACAGGGAAATCATCTTTATGAAGAACTTGCAACTAAACTTGCTGTTGGCTCCTTAGAAGTTGATGATTTTTTATGTCATTTATGTACACAGACAAGCGATCTATTTATTTGTATTTACAACTATATGAGAAGTTAAAAAATATATAAAAGCGTTCAAGGTAATATTAAAATAAATATTGAATTGTCACATATGCACGATAATCACAGTTACTACGATAATTAATCATGGTTGTTACATTTGACCAAGATTCTTGTGAAGTTTAAGAAAGATTGACCCAACCGTTTAACTTTGTGAAGAGTTCTTGGTTTAGGACAAAAAAATTAAAGAAGAAGAAGAAGAAAAAAAGAACACGTCTTTGCAAGCCAACAGTCGCCGTGTTCGATATCACCATTGTAATCAACTTTCGTCTCTCTACCTCTCCCCGACCTAACCCGTCAACTCTTTTTAAACATATCTCCCGCATGATCTGTATGATTTCGCGTGACTTCCACCGGAATACACCTTTTAAAACTATGGGCGCCATCTTAATTTCTCTCTCTCTCTCTCTCTCTCTCTCTCTCTCTCTATCTTACTCTCTCTCGCCCAACCTCGCCCGACACACGGCTTCTGCTTTATCCCCCCCTTTTATTTTTTATTTTCCTTCTGCTAACTTTAAACAACACTTTGTAGGTGATTATATAATAGTTGCCGATTTCTTGTAAGAAAATGTGACATATTTTTTAAACTATTTTGGTTAAAATTCATGATTCTATAAATATGTTTCCTGATATGCAAAATATATTTTAGAAATCGAATCAGCGAGAAAATAGTTTAACACGATTTAAAGAGGACTTTATACAGACATTTTTGAAGCATTATGTTCCTAAGTTCTATGCTGAAGTCCAACTCGCTGACCACCACTAACAGCAATAACAACAACAAAAATAAGCAGAAGTAATAGAAGTAATAGAAGTTTCTAAAAAAATAAACCCTAACACATAGAATAGTAAGATAACTTAATAAGAAGAAGCAAAACGAGATAGCAGCAATAGGAAAGAAACAACAATAACCACAGTAACGTCTGAAATAAAGAAGCGGCAACACGCGCAGTAGCAAACTAAATTCTATACACATCAGCAGCAATATGAGAGGATCAGATACACAAGCAACAACAGCAGTAGACGGTGACTAAGATGTTAAGAACACAGACCACAACTCGGGGTTTCCAAGTTCAATTCCAGTTAGTTCCACAGAAACACTTTTACTAAGGATTAATGGTAACCTGTAAATTAAATGTAAGGGTAAGTACTCGATATCTCCGAGTTGCAATTCTAACTGGAAAGATACCGAGTAAACGAATGGCAAGACAATCCATGCGAAATTAATGAACGGTGATCAACAACAAAAACTACTATTACTACTACTACTACAACGTCAAGATGACAACTCCCGATTCATATATCACCGACAAATGCGCTTAACAACAGAATTACACTCCCCTTACTCTTGAGGTCCCTATACGTCAGAAAACTTTCTACTGTAACAGTGTCTTTCCTCTAACAGCCATATTAAAGAATTCCCTTCTTGCTACCTACTTTCCTGACTATTCTGACATAGAGAAGTTTAAATGTAAGCTAAACCAACTTCTTGTTAATCTTTTCTATGCATGGTCTCAAATAGTAGCTTATTACGTCCAAGTGCCGATATGTTTTTTAGGGGTGAATATGAGTAAAAAAAAAAAAAAAACAAGTTTCAACAGCAACAAAGGTAACAAAAATAACATTCAGTAGAACCAAAAAATAAAATATCTGAGCATCATAATCAGTGGTAGCAGTTGACAAAGCCAAACTAAATTTTACGATGTCATTTTGAAAGGATGAAATTTTGATCTATTGAACCATTACGCGTAGACACCATGTTATTATGGCATGAAATAAGTCTTTGGGATGAGACTTGGGAAGCAATTTGGAAATATATCTTTGGAAAGCAGACAGTGAGAGACAGAGGAGTAGGGAGTAGAGGGGATGCAGAAAAGACCGCACATTCAGTCGAATGATTGCGTTTTAGACGCTTCTACGCAGCAGGTGCCACCTACATATTTAATAGAGCCGTGTCTACCGCAACAGTTTTTCATGAATAAACCAGTGGAAATTTAGTTTTCGGGCATCGTTGTAGGAAATTTTTAACGCCGAAACACAGAATAAAAGAATATTTTTTCTTTAATCTAGACTTTTCGAATTATAGGCCTTCATTAGACGTTGTCTATTTTTATTAGATTTAGTGGTTGAGAGGATGACCTTTTGAACTTTTAGTGGCAACTGAAATGAAAATATTTTTTGAAGATATTTGAAGAGGAACAGGAGACAGTGTTTGTGTGTTCATTATTAATATGTTTGAAACTGTTGTCCTATCTGTCATAAACCACAGTTAATAAAGCCGTAGGTTAAAAGACATCTTATAATTCTGTATAGACGTTGTAAATTTATTATTTGTTGACGAAATTTTAAATAAGAAAATTGTTGAAGATAAGGAATGAGAGCTTGTATTCCCAACTCACTTGGTATAATAGAAACGGTGTTAACCGATGGTTAAGATATAAGGGTAATATCCGAAATAAGATTGTTTTTCAATTTTCTGAAGGGCAGATAACTCTGTCTGTCGTCAATTAGCCTAGGTTCAAATTCAAGCAGATCGTTATTTTAAATAAATACAGTGATATATAATTTATTATTTTCCTTTTTCTTTTCGTTCAAAATATAAGCTTGACGTCATTAAAAACTACTAAACTTTTCAGTCATCGTTATTATTATTACTTATGAATTACTTAAAAAGAAAATATAGTTCAGAAATTATTTATAAACAATTTGGAGTAACTTATGCAACTTGCGAATCTTTCACATTTGTGACCTATTTGGGTTCCAGAATCTTTTATAGCTGATATTTAAAAGAAGATCCAAGCATTGCATATAAAAAAATTATTACTATAAAAATCAATCAAACAGTTAAGTTTGAACAAGATTGTAACAAATTCAAGCAGAAAATTAAATACAAACATTAATTTCTATTAAAATAAAGGGTTGAACAAGATAGGACGCCCAAGAACGCTATCATTTCATACATATTTTACCATAAAAACTAAATTATGTAAGATTGAAACAGACCGTCCGATGTTCCATATTGTCTTTTTATTTCCCTCTTTGCGCGTACCTATGTGTTCTCTATGCTTTGTGTGTGGAATGAAAGATCGATGGTATCCACAAAATTTTACTGATGTACCACACTATCGTGTGTATATATGCCGCAATTAATTTGATCAAGTTGATCATGCAAACGTCATGCGTCGCTGATTATACCTGTACCAAATAATATCCACCGTTCAATAATTCATTCTAAAGTTTATCGCACCCTATCGGATACTTCCACTATCAAGCATTTTCCACTTTCTCTTTCAACTGCGCCCAGTGCCCCCGATTCGAAACTTCACGATGATACATCGGTAGAAATACTTGCTTCCATCTATTTTGACTACGATGGCTTACCATTACCGACAGTACCACCAAGTTGCTGTGGATTATTCTCTATAAACTATACCCATCCATCTATAATATAAATATCACCTGTCCGTTTAAATATATGTATGTATGTATTATGTTTGTCTGCCTTAAACTTTCGATAGAAGCGACAGATTTTCACTGGATTGTTATCGTCTTAAAGCACGACCATTCGGACAACAAATATCGAAAAATGTGGCTAAAAACATCAATTCCTTCATCCACAACTGAGCACTTTTCTACAGGGAGGGGTCGCTTTTTTCGCTGATATTTTCGAAAGTAATTTCCTCTTTTCCATTGACTAGCCTTAATTTAAAACTTCGTCATTTCCGGTTTAGCGATGGACGCAACAGCAAAGACGTAACGTTTTTTTTC
>NC_136499.1:9651446-9681446 GCF_053919585.1 Euprymna scolopes | reverse complement strand
CCACCGATTTTTTAAATTTTAATATTGAAACAGGCTTATTTAAGCCATTTTCACGTGTTTTTTTTTGTTTTTATTTTTCAGAAGTTTTAACGTTCGTTTTTCTGTTTTCTTTGTTGTTTTTCAGATTTTTACATTTAACACCGTTCGTTTGCCTTACGTTAGTTTTTGTTAGTTTTTTGTTTTGATTGATTGTATTAATACATGTATTAATATTTTAAAAGAACAGTTCCCATAGTACTGTATATATCTCTATATAAATAAAATGAACTCATTTTTCCCGTCGGATTTTGACCTTAACAGGATTAAAAATCAAGATATTTCATGCAAATATAATATGCACAAACGGCAGAACAATATCTGAGGTGTGTTATAGGCTTATTATTTCTCAAATTCCTCGATAATCTTAGATTTCTATACTTTTTCTGCTGAGAAGTCACGGCCAAAATCGGTTAAGATCAATGGAAGTGGTAAAATATTTTCTCTCTTATAAATTCCTCCTCCCCCTGCCATCACTTAACACCGTTTGGGGATCGTTCACAAGGAACAGTTGAGAAGAGAACACCCGTTTGGCTTCGTAGTTCTTTAATGTCAAGTTATTTAAAATCACTAAACTAAGCTGCAGTGCTATGTGGCGTAGTGGTTAGCGTGCTGGACAATTCACATTATATTTTCATGTTCGCGCCGACCTACCGTAGTCGTTTTTTTTCCCCTAAACAACTGGAATGGACTTTTCTTGGTGGCCGAACTGTTAACGTTGCGGATGTTTTTTTTTTCACACTATTTTCCTACTTTTACTCATGACTCCGGGTTTGATCCTTCCTACTTACCTACCATAACATTTTTTAAAACTCCCCCCCCGTCCCGGAAACAAACACTCGGGCAACGCCGGGCACCCCCGCTAGTATATAATAATGTCAATAAGTATGTGTATCCTAGAGCTATATTAATATTGACTAAAATGATTAATAATTGTAAATTATGAATCAGTTTCAAAGGAAAGACAAACAAAATCAAGTTGATTATACGATCGTTTCGGAAGGATATTCATTTTATTAAATTGACAATAGTCAGTATATCATTACCCCGAATAGTTGAAATCGACGGAAGACTCCAATTTATTGTTGTATATAGAAGTAGCTAATAGCTCTGCCACAACAACAAAGTTGTTCGGAATCCACACAGATGATTTGTGTAAGCAACACTTTTTGGTAATACTACTAATCTTTGTTGGTGGAATAGCTGCCACGACATTCGGAGACGAGATACATCAGCATGCTCATAGAAATAGTGACTGCACTTAAACCAAGTTTTTAATGAAAATCATATATTTGCTGATGAGGAGATTATGTTCTAAGAAAAAACCTTTGTAATTATTGTCAATAATTATTGCAAATTTAATAAAATGATTATTGTTTCCGAAACGATCGTACAATCGAGTTGATTTTGTTTGTCTTTCCTATGGAAAATGATTCATAATTTACAATTATTAATCTTTTTACTCATTATATATATATATAAACACACATACATACACACATAGACACGCACACACACACATACACACCCACACACACACACACACACACACACATATATATATATATATATATATATATATTCTATTTATCACACCCGCACACAATACGTACTATATGCTTTAATCATCGTTTCCCTCTAAGAAAATGTTTTTGTTATGCATAAACACACAAACACACACACACACACACACACACATATGTATATACAACAAAAAATTGGAGTCTCCCGTCGATTTTGACGTAATAGCTCTACCAAAACAACTAAGTTTTTCGGAATCCCCACATATGGTTTGTGTATAGTGTATGCTTTATGTAGACCAAACCATACTTTTTCGTAATACTACTAATCTTTATCGGTGGATTAGCTGCCACAAACCAGGGCATACAATAGACCGTAGGTTTTTACATCAGAGGTTTTCCTTCTCCTAAATGCATGTCTTAACGAAGACTGGAGGTCCATCTCCTCTAGTGAATTAATGCGCCCCCAGATATCAACCTGGAAATTCCTACGACTCGACGCGATACATACGGCGTCTAGCCTGTCCAAATTGTCACCCATCTGGTACTGGCCAGACTCTTCGTAGTAAGTGTTTAGAGGAGAAGTCATCGGTACCTTCGGTTTCAAACCTGATAATAGGAGACCGTTTTAAGTTCCCATATCAAGCTCTCTTCAGTTTATGCTCATCTGAGTCTCGGCGGAAGAGAGCTTGATATAGGAACCTAAAACGATTCCCAATTATCAGGTTTCCAACCGACGGTACCAATGACTTATCTCATCTAAACTTTCTGAAAATAGGATATAAATAATACGCTCTTGTTTTTGGAGATTTCCGTTATAATCGAGCACTCCGCTGGAATATTTTTTTTCCAAACCTAACTATATATATATCTATACATATCTCTCTGTCACACACACACACACACACACACACACACACACACACACACACACACACACACACACACATTCTCTCTCTTTCTCTCTCTCTCTCTCTCTCTATATATATATATATATATATATATACTAGCAATTCAGTTCGGCTTTGCTCGGGCCCTGTGTACTTTTCATAATTTTATATGCATATATATATATATATATATATATATATATATATATATATATATATATATATATATATATATTAAAAACTTGACTCATGTCCAGGTAACCTTCATCTAAAAGTTTAAGTGGTAATACTCAAAATTGGTGGAGGAGTTTTGTAGTGTCACCTAAGGTCAACTCTTTATATTTTTACATCTTGATAGCCAAATTTCCGCCGAAAAACTGATTAAAAGGTTTGCTGCATGTCTGGATACCGTTTATGTATAATTTCAAATGTTTAGACCCAAAATTGGCTGAATAGTTTGCCAGAGATCGCAAAGATCAAATCTTTTGAACTTCTACTCCTTGACAGCCAAATTTTCGTCCCGAAAGACTTTTAAAAGCTTTCCCTATATCTGAATATACTTTATGTAAAATTTCCAATATTTAGACTACAAATTGGCTGAGTAATTTGGTAGGGACCGCAAAGGTAAAATTTCTAAAAACTTTGACCCTAATTTTGACCACTTAACATTTACTGTTTGGACTCAAATCAAATGAAAAAAATTGATCGATGTCCGAGTAACCTACATCTAAAATTTAAAGTCTTTTATCCTAAAAAGTGCGGAGGAGTTTGGTATAATTCTGAAAGGTCAAATTGTGAACTTTGACCTGTTGACAGCCCAATTTCTGTTTGAAAACCGATGCAAAAATTTTTCTCAAATCACCATACCCAGTACCTATTTACTATGCCTCCCCACGGGACAGAGTAAGACACCAGGGTCGTTTTTTAACGTGGAGAAAAGGTACAAAAATAAAAATTGTCTCAGTCGTGAAGGATTTCTCCTCCACCGAAAGAGAACAAGAAATAGAAGTGCAGCATCTGAAGAACAGATACTACACTTTGATCTTGTCCCGAAGGCCAAGAATGTCAAATCTCGAGTCTGGAGACGGAAAATTGACAGAGTAGTGTGGTAGGGAAATGTACCCACACACAGACACACACAGACAGACTCACAGACAGACAATTCCACTTATACACACACATATATATATATATATATATATATATATATATATATATATCAAGGCAATGTAAAATTATTTTGCAGAAAAGGAATTTTAAACAATTTACATTTTAATTTTATGCACAACCTGAAAAAATCACAATGATTATAACTTTCCTTTTAGATTACTAAAGTACCGCTCATATCTTTCTACAATATTCACGCCCATGTTTATTCCAAAACAACATTATTTAGTCAATATAAAAGAATGAGCAGTGGGTAATAAGAGTCCTTTATTAGATTATAATCATCGCTTTTATTTTGATTTATCGAATATATTCGCAGGTAGTTTTTGAAATTACTTTTCATAAGTATGGTTGTTCCTATCATTCTTGGAGTGGTTGAGTTTTTCTTAAGATTCATCTTCCATTTTCACGTCGTTCGTACTATCCTTATCTTTCATTAAAAAGTCATCCGTTTATATAATTGCTTTTATTTAATTATCCTCATGTTCTAGTTGTTGTTTTCTACGATGTTTCGGCCAATTATACCCCTTTCGTCATGTTAACCGCAACGGGATAAAATAATTCCCCAAAATTAATTCAATATAAAAATGGGCACGGACCCGAAATTTGGAAGATTGTGGATTTATAAGAGCAAAAAAATCTAACCTTGATTGCCCTTTGGGGCCCGTGGCGTAGTGGATAGAGATTCAGGAATATTCAAGATTCCAGGTGAGCATTGTCTGGAGGTAGTGGTTTCAATCCAACCCAAAGTCGATCAGAGGATTAGTTGACCAAACCGTGGTAAGATAAAAACAGCTACTGAAAGCAGTAATTGCTGTGAATGTAGTTGGATGATTCGACATTACTGTTGCTTTCAACCTTTGAAACAATAGCAGTATATCCGTTTCAACAGCTCGTTTGGTAAAGTCAAACATTCAGTACGAAAACGTAAGCCGCCGGAAATGGACTCGGTTTAACTAAATATGGAACGGAAGTCATTAAGCATTAAACGGAATTATTTGCTTTTACAACACAAGAAGTTAATAAAACAAAACTTTCATAAATTATTTATGATATTTTTTGTGACAAAATTCTATTTATTCATTATAGAACCTTTTCTATACAAGTTTTTATTCTATAACAAAACATTGGTTGTTAAAAAATATTTTATTTAGGAGAAAAAAATGATGTAAGAAAACGTGTGAAGGACACAAATACGTTTTCTGAAAAAAAACGTCATTTTTAGAAATAAAAATAATAACAATTCTCATTATTTTTTTCGTGATAACATAAGTGTTTAAATAAAAGAAAACTATAGAAATATAAAAATAAAAATGTATTATTTTTGTTTCATGATATATATTAACATATAACTCATTGTCCAGATGATAAAACCTCATCTTTCAGACACAAATTCTATTTACCAACACTTAAAACAACTTAGCTGTCCACATTCCTAATTTTAAAAAAAATCCTAATTAAAAACACAAAACTAATAATATAGACCAAACGTAAAAATACTTAAAATACTGGAAACGCTGTATATAAAAGCTATACAGTCAAACATTAACAATGTAAATTTCTTAAACAGTAATAACATTTTAAAGTGCCTGGGTACGTAACCATTTCATGTATACAGTAGTGTCCAAAACTAAGGGACATCATTTTAAAACCTAATATTTGTTAGTAATAACAACTGTACAAAGCTAAATCTTGACGACTGGTAGTCGTTATCATCCATAATAACATACTAAATTTTGAATCATTTGCAACGGATAGAAAAAAATTATAACAATTATTTATTTATTTTCAAAATAGGAACGCCCAAAAGTAAGGGACAAAAATTGAGAAAAAGTTGTAAAACTAGTAATTTCTATAACATCAACCAACAACAATATAGAGATCTAATTAAAAAAATGTACAAACCCCTATCAAAAGGGTAACAACAGCCTAGTGACAATCAACAGTGAAAGCAAGGAAATTATCGAGGACTTACAGATCAGCAACAGAGTTCGTAAACTCAAGGAAAATAAAGCACACACCTTAAAGATAACAGAACCGACTTCCTGAAAAATACAGCAACCAGATTAATTAACCCCACTAGATCAGAAAGTAGAAAAATCAGAAAAAAAAATCTAGAAAAAATAACTTCAAAATTAAGGCGAAATACAATTTCAACCAATGGATTAACACCTTGTACTCGATCAAATAGTTTAACAATATTACTGATGAGAAAAATGTGCCACTGTACAATTCGATATTATGGATTACTATCCATCGAACGTGAAGGCGTTCTTCATAAATATTAAGTTTGCAGGTTGAAACAAGTAACGTAGAAAGCAATACAAATGACGACTCAACAAACAAAGGTAGATCAAATAAGAAGTGTATTAGGAAAAGGTATATTTACAGGGTATTTGCATAATGGTGTCAAATAAGAGTCTTTGCTGGAGAAACATATCTGCTCTCGGCGGCCTTCGGTGGCTTCTGGTGAACACACCTTCAGACTAACTGAGTCTTCCTATTTATGTGTAATTACTATCCACCTATGAAAATGAATGTGTGCCACCACAAGAATAAAATAAACTGAGTTTGCAAAAAATCCACTTATTAACAAGCGGATGAAATCGATATAGTGATGAAGAACCGTACTATGGCTTCTTAGATGGGGACGACGGCCTGATGGTAGATAAGGACGCCACAAGCATAAAACGTGATCGACTTAGAAGAAAAATACTTAAGGTTATGCAAAATATGGACTTTAAAGTAGAAATTACGAGCAATATTAAACAAGTCAACTTTCTGGACGTCACCTTTGATTTACATACTACCACCAACAAACCATATATTAAGGACAATGCAAATCCCACACATATCCACCCATGCCCCACTCACCCATCCTCTATTATTAAGCACATACCTAAATCAATCGAACGTAAAATAAATAATAACATCACAAATAAGTAAATATTCAATTGATACAAAAATATTTAAAACAATGCACAAAAAATAGCGGTTACAAAAATACCGACATTAAATATAATAGAATCCATATAAATACGACTATATCTAATAATCGACGTAGAAAAAATCTAGTTTTCAACCTACTGTTAAAACAAAAACTTGCGAATAGGTTTCTACATCTTATAGATGAAAATTTTTCACCAGGTAATACACTACAAAAATTTTTTAACAAAAACACATTAAAACTTTGATAGAGCTGTGCTGAAAACTTAGAGGGAATAATTAAAAAAGAACAATAATAAAATATTATGGACAAATAATCCTACTACGCACACTAATAATAATGATAACAGAAATACCTGCAATTGCCAAAGACTGACTGAATGTCCACTAGACAAGAATTGCCTCACATCAATGGTATGCCGGGCTAAAATATGCACTATAGAAAAAAAAAAACAATAATAGAAAAATTCTACATAGGCAGCACTTCAATGATCTTTAAAACAGATTCTACTGTCAGACACTATCAATGAATAACAAAACATATACTAGGGACACATATCCCTCAGCACACTACTCAATCGAGGCAAACAAAACAGCTTTAGTCGAATGGAAAATGCATAGGAAAGGAAAAAGATGTAGCTCATTAACTTCACTATATTACCTTTGTTTATTGGAGGTACATGAGATTATTAATTTTAAGGATTGTGAAAAATGATTAAATGTAAAAGTAGAATCGGCTATGAGCTGCAAACACTTTGAAGGCTACGCTTTTAATAAGATAAAAAAAAACGAAATGCGATCCGATCATACCAGTAAACCAGCATATCATAACCCCTTACTCCCAGTATCTTAATCAATAAATGAATTAAGGGAAGAGTTAAAAGGATACAAAGAATTCCCGATACACTGCAAATTAATAACTATATTTATTAAAAACCGACACTCTTCTCTTTAATTAATAACTACACCGATCGATAAGCTCTTAAGAATAGTTTAGCATGTATAACTTGGCTAAATTAAGAAAGGAACCATCCCCCTTGTTGTCCCTCAACACCATCTCAAGCGACACCATTTAATACAAAACTAAACGAATAGAAACACAATATGCCACCAAATGGATAAAGGTGATTTGCATACTAAACACCCGAAAACGATTAACTAAAATAATCTAAGGCTCTAGCACGCTTTAATTGAAATGTTGATATATACCTACTGCAACCTGTCTCCCACAGAAGACACACTGCGAGCCTATCTTTGTTTTAGCGTTATTTCCATGGAAAGTGTTCGTCTGAGTTCCAATCCCTGCCCCCCTCATCAATCTTCCACGAAAAACACCCGTCTAGCTGAAACCACTGTCAATAATTTTTCCCACTCTTTATCTGTGCCCAAATCAAAAAGTAGATTCAATTAACAAATCTTATTTCTTAGAACTGCATGCCTGTGGAACTCTCTTCCGCTTGCCTGTTTCCTTCCCGACTTCAACTTGGATGTCTTCACGTCCAACCCAAACAAATTCCTGATGAATCGCCCCCTTAAGTAATGACATTTTAAATCTCCAATACTATTACTACGATACTATCCCATTGATTACTGTGCACGCAATAACCCTTATCCCCGAGTGGCTTCTGGGCCTTGATAAGTGGTGACCTCCATGTAAAAACAAAGTATTATCGTAAAATAACATAGCATAAAGAAAACATCTACATAATTTATCTCAAACGATAATCTTAGTATTCTAACTAGAGGGCTTTGGGAACGGAATATTCAACAAATATAGACAGATGTATGCTATTATGTACCTGTTTGTCATATATATGACCTAGAAAACCTATCTCTATAACGAAGCATATAAACATATAAAATATAGTTTAAGGAGAAGATAAAACCAATAGAAAGAATAGCAACCATTGGAATTAAGTTAATATATAGATTTGAAAACCCTTGCAGCTGTAATTACTTCAAGCGATGCGATAGACTGGAAAATATAACTCCCAGTATACCACCTTTATTTAAATCATATAAATAGGCTTGTATATCTATTCACTGACTGTTTATTTAGCCATATGCACATATACAGGATGACCAAAAAAAACGGGCATAAGAAACGGGGTCTAATTAGAGTTGGGGCCCGTTTTTAGGGGGGTCACCCTGTATCTATAAAAAAAACAACAACAAATAAATAATTATATAATAATAGTTATTCAGAAGTCGGAGGCTGCTGAACGCCTAGAAAGACTCGTTATTCAGACTCAAGGGAACACCAGTGATTGTTTAGTAATGAGTGACGTTTTATGTATTTATTGTACTGAGAAGTAGTGACCCATTAGTATCCTCCATCCCTAAAAACATGCTGCGAATTATCAGTTGTAAAGGGGTAATAGTTTATTATTGTTTCATTTTTAACCTTTAAAGTATCAATTTAAAACAAAGGTTGAATTCTATTGCCAACTCAATATATTATATATGCTAAACTTGTTAAATAGTATTTTTGTAAGATTTAAGATTCGCGTCATTTAAACTGGATAAACTCTGACGTTACACAAACAAAAAGGCGATTTTCACGCTCTCGATAGTGATTTTTCTGAAAGCGTCATTAAGCACCGTCTTATGTGCCTATCATTTTTTTTTCAAATTCTAGCAAGAAGAAAATGGAAGGAAGAGAAGGGAAATACTTTTGCTAACTTGTGAACCAGTCAAAAGAAGAAATGTCGAAAGGCAAAAGATTCGATGATGTAATGGACGTTGATATTTCGATCGGATACGCAAAGGCGAGAAGAAAATCTTTAAAAGGTCAAATATCACAACATTCTACTGTAATTAACATTTGTGACAGCAGGGTTTCCCCAACTTGGATATTTCATAAGAAACGCTAACAATCATTAATCCTTTTCATATATGTCTATCTTTATCTTTATATACCTCTATATATTGATGGATATAGCTGAATATATATATATATATATATATATATATATATATATATATATATATATATATATATATATATATATTTAAAGGAGATTAGAACAATATTCTAAAGAGCTGAGTGTATTTTAATGTAACAGTGAAATTACTAGTTTAATTAAAATATAGGAAATAGAAAGTGCTCGTTGTAATTTAGATATATAATACGCTCGATAGTTAAATGTCCTAGAGCTAATTCAATATTAAGTAATGTGATTTATAATTAAAAATTTAAAAATTTAAACAAATTTTAAAATTTAAAAATCAAATTTTAATTAAATTAAAAATCAGTTTCATAAGAAGGAACAACAACAAAATCAATTATCTGTACGATCGTTTCGGAAATCCGTGCTTTTTATTTTGGTATACATGAAGTTATGTAGAACAATTATATATAGTTTTTTGGTAAGCAAAGTCTCCTCATCAGCAAATTTAGGAGGGTTTTCATTGAATTTAAAAGACACCATAAATAAACCTAGCATTAAAAGTAAGGCAGATGAATCTGAAAAAATTGAAATAAAAGGTTTGGATTAAAAATTTATAAGAATATATATATATATATATATATATATATATATATATATATATATATATATATATATATATATATATTAATTGTACAGAAGTTCAGAAAAAAATTGATACCGTCGGTTTCAAGCCCAACAGTAAAGGGGAGCACTTAATGGTAAATCGCAAATAATGTTAGGCTCTCGTCAGCCATGTTGGTCCCCTTAAGGTTGGGCTTGAAACCGACGGTACCAATGTTTATCTGAACTTCTGTACAAATAAATAAATATTAAGCTCATATATCGAAAAAGTTTTTCTTTGAAATTGAGCACATTGTTGGAATTCTTACCCATAAAAACAGTAAACAAATATATATATATATATATATATATATATATACATATATATATATATATATATATATATATATATATATATATATATCACGTTACAAGGAATATCGCCACTTGGACGTAAGGGGATACTATTTGGGGGCCTGCCTAAGGCAGATTAACATGGTGTTTGTTTACGTTACATTCAAACTTCTGTATGTCAGTACAGTCAAGGAAGCAGGTTGCAGGAAAAGAATTCCAATGTCTAGCCGTTCGAGGAAAGAAACTATTAGAGTAGAAAGCTTTCTGGTATTTATGTAATTCAACTGCGGATTTGTTCATCGAGAGAGCACAATTGCAACGAGTTCATCGGTGCACATTCACCTAAAATATTTGTAAACCAGGCACAGAGATGCAAAATTGCAGCGATCGAACAAGGCTGGAGTTGAAATTAAAATAAAGTCGCTCACTTAAGCTCACATGCATAGATCATGATTTTATAATCATAAATCAGTCTCGCCGTCTTGGCACGTACGCTTTATATAAATGTTTATTTCAATTGTATTTCTAGCGGTAACGTTAGCCGTGTGGTTTGGTCTATTGCCAAAGGAGCCAGAGATGGCTTTATGGCTTGGTTCGAAACTCCCGACCGGCTGTAATCGTAACTCCCTACACTGAAACACTAGTTTCTGTACAAATATATATATATATATATATATATATATATATATATATATAGAGAGAGAGAGAGAGAGAGAGAGAAAAAAGAGAGAGAAATTTTCATATCTATGTACATACATACTTATAAAGTTAATTTTTATCCTCTCTCTGGCATTGATATTTAAAATATACTTTTGCTGTTTAAAAGGTATAAAAAGAATGGTCTTAATATACTCAGTTATATATATGCAAGCGAATACATGAAGGTTAAATAATTTTTCTTATAAGATTATAGGTTTCATTTCATTGTTACACTGAATTCTATTCATGCAGTTTCTACATTCTTCATAATTGCCATGTCTTCCGCTATACCCGGACTTTGTTACGGTCCACACATGACACTTTTATCTTCCTACAAGGCTTTCTCTTCTTCACTTTTTACCCCCATATGCATAACTTCCTTTCCACGTGTCTACATCTAATTCCTTTTCTTACCTGCTTACTAACGAGGATTATTAATAAAGTTGTTTTTAAACGGTAGAATGGGACTTTATCATGCTTTTCTACAAAATCAGAATTGTTTTTTAAACAAGCAAACACTAAAATAAAATATAATTATTCCCTTGTCGACAGATTTTACTATACATTTCTTCATTCAGTGTGTAACCAATAAATACCTTACCTATTTATATAATACATAACTTACACAGTCGTATATGGGTACCACATGACTTACAACTTTATAAAGGACTAGCGGGAGTGCCCGGTGTTGCCTGGGTGTTTATAGGTGTGTGTGTGGGGGGGATCAAATTAAAGCCAAGTAATAACCCTGTTTAAATATTATTAAAAAAACAATGTTAAAACTTCTTTTAAAATCGGAAAAACAAAAACAACAACAAAATACAACAGCGAACGCGATGGGGAAAAACAAACAAATAAACAAAAGAAACGAACGTGATGCAAAACAAACGATGTTAAAACTTCTTAGCCAGGGTGTCCGGCGTTGCCAAGGTGTAGGTAGGTGTAAAAGAAAAATGTTTTAGTTGGTAAGTAGGCTCGAACCCGAATCCTTGAGGCGAAAGCAAAAAGAAAAAAGCGTGCTAACTTACCTCAACTCTATAAGAGCAGTGCAATGAGACCGGTAAAAATCAAACCATAAAAACTTAAGTAGCAGGTGCGTATATTTTATGAAGTCAAACATCGTGTCATAGGGAAATGAACTCCCGCACTTAACTTCGGGAAACCAGCTTCCCATAAAAAAGGTGAGTGTCCAAATGAATAGAAGTTGTCTGATATGACAAACACTCGGCACATTGGAATAGCGCAAATTTTATAAAAGTCGATCAAAATAAATCTAGACAGGAAGTCCCTTCACAAATCGTAGATATTATGATCTAGGGGGTATGTAAAGAGTTCTAAGAAATAGTACCCCCCACAGAGAACCCATGCGAAAAAAGCCTTTGCTGGACATACAAAAATTCGCGCGCCACTTTTGCCTTTTATATATATAGAATATTTAAACCCATCTTTTCGTATACTCATGATTTGAAAAGAACAACAGCTGTTTTTCTAACAATCCATTTGCAAAAGAAAAAGTTTCGAACAGATGATACTATTGCTGGCATATGTTTCTCATATATTTCTAGTTATAATACTTTCTAGATAGATATTAGGTACTGACAGGAGGGATAACGTACACTTTGCCAATATTTTATGAGAGCGTTTTACTGTGTAACGAACTGAATTCGAACTTGGTACCCTACAGGTTATCAGTCCGTATCGTAAACCTTTTAGCCACTATCGCCACAAATATCTATCTGTGTTCTACACAAACCTCCCCTGTCTCCTTCTACTTATTCATGTCTATCAGAACCCCCTTCCTTCATACCTATTAAGTGATTAAAATGTCACTTATATTTCCTGTGATAATATTTATGCTGGCTAATTATGAAACGTAGTATTACTTTACTGTTATAGTTTTGAGTAAGACTTCTTTTCAATACGTTATGTATTTAGCTTTCAGTATATTATTAAGTAATACACAAGGAAGTAATAAACCTACAAATACATTTTCTAGTGAAAGAAAGAATTATAAATGAGAATGTTGAATGGCTAAAATAATTTGCATTTTCAAGATAAAGTTAGAAAAGTAAGAAAGAATATTTTTGATAGTTACTGCATACAAATAGACAAAGGCGCAAAAAGAATAAACTTCATTATTACAAGAATTACAAAAATAAAAAATAAAATGAATAATATTCTGTACGGAATTGATCCCGGGATACCGAGTTCCGTTATGCTCGGCATTCACGAGCTGTAAAAACAGTACATATAGAAAGAAAAAAGGCCACATTCTTCACACTCGACGTGTGTCTAGTTTTCAGTGAATATTCGAAAATTGACTGACATTACACGTTCGTTTTCTGACGCACGCCTTCTCTTTCCCCGTCTGTCACCTTCTGTTTTCTTTTCTCTTTCCTTCCCTCTGTCTCACTCTCTGTAGTGTCAATGTCATTGATTTTCGTGTTTTCTGAGCCGACCAGCAGGTGTCGCTTTTCCATTGTCTCGACGCGTTACTTAGTAAGAAGGCGAAATGAACGCACAGAAACGAACCTTGGAGATAGGCACAGATACAAAAAAAGAAAAGGTTTCTCAATTCAGTACGAGTAAACGGAGCTAATTAATGACTCTATGTAGGTTGCAGATTCTTACAATGGCTTGATTTGACACGAGTCGAAAGCAAAAAAAGAAACCGCACTTCCAAAGACACATTGATTACGTAGGTTGAGAACGAGAGGACAAAAAAGATAGAAAGTGGTTATATATATATATATATATATATATATATATATATATATACATACATATATATATATATATATATAATTATTTCCACAACCGAACCAACGTCGCAGTCAAAAGGAGCCAACAAACCGGAAGTCCCAGACTTGAGTTTCGCCCCCATTTGGGCTCATCAGTAAAACACATCCGGCGTCGGGATTTGAAACCCGAGCCACTTGCATACTAGGGGAGAACTCTACTAACTGAGTAAACACGCCACACACAAGAATGCCTATAAACTTACACAGATAAAGCAAACCAATGCACAGTTGCTTGATGTGTGTAAGTTTATGGATATATTTGTGTGTTTGTGGCGTGTTTTCTCAGTTGGCAGAGTGCTCGTCTAGCATGCAAGAGGCTCGAGTTTCAAATCCCGAGTCCGGATGTGTCTAACTGATGAGTCCAAATGAAGGCGAACCTCGAGTCTTGGACTTCCGGTTTGTTGGCTTTTTTGGCTCTTTTTGGCTGCGACGTTGTTTCGGCTCTCACACTTTCTGAACATTATCTATATATCTACAAATGTGAACGTGTCTGTGTGTGTGTGTCTGTCTGGGTACATTTGCATTCGACATAACTTTGTTAATTTTTAGTCTACAGACTCGAGATTTGATACGCAGGGTACTGAGATTTGGAAAAATCGATGTGATCGGTTTTCGGCCAGAAATTTCGCTGTTAAGAGGTCAATGTTCAACGATTTGGCCTTTGAGAACTCTACCAAACTCCTCCGACAATTTTGTGTACACACTTGAAATTCCAAATATAGATTCCTTGGACATGGATTTAACTTAATAACATTATTTGAGTTCAAAATAGTAAATTGTAATGGGACATAATAGGAGTCAAAGATAAAAAAAAATTAACCCTTGATAGTAAATACATATAATAAGAATTGGTGTTAGTATGAGATCTATTCTCAACCTATAAAGTCAACCAATATTTGATCTACAGACTTGAAATTTAGTATATAGGGTATTGCGACATGTTTAAAACTTTTTAATCGGTTTTCATCCGGAATAAAGAGCTGCTAACGGATCAAAATTTGTACTTGGGAGTCATCGGACTTTTACCTATTTTTTAACTATTTCAGGGATGAGTATGCGCAGCCGTGAAACACGACAACTTCCTTAGGTGAGAGAAAAAGTAGGCTTGAAAGCATTTTGTAAAAACTGTGTTAAGTAGTCTAATGGTTATCGTACTTGATTCACTGTCTTTGGGTTTTAGTTTCGATCTCAGCTCGTGTGTTTCTTTTTTTTTACTTACAAGAAATGAACTGCTCACAAAACTGTTTAAGCGTTACCTTAAAGAGAAGTGCTTCCCAACACCTTGGACAATCTCATCAGTATGCCCTGTATTTAAGAATTCAGGTGATAAGTTGTCCCCCTCTCAGTACAAACCAATAAGTCTCCTGTGTGTCATGACTAAGTTGCTGGAATCCATATTAAATAGAGAAGTAGTCAACCTCATCAGCAGCAATAACCTTCTTAGCGACACGCAATATGGTTCCGTTCTACTAGATCTACAGCAGATGTACTAACGGTTATATCTCATATGATTAGTGAATCTCTCGACAAAGGCTTCCTCTCTAGGGCACTTGCTCTTGACATATTCAAAAGCCTTCGATAAAGTATGGCATAAGGGCCTACTTTACAAGATTTCTAGCTACAGTATAACTGGAAATGTTTTTTCGATCATTAAATCAATTCTCTCTGATAGTCTCATAAGAGTAATGGTTGATGGGCAGAAATCAGAGGCCCTCAGTATTAATGCTGGAGTCTCTCAGGGGTTCATCCTGGGCCCAACTCTCTTCCTGATCTACATCAATGATCTCCCAAAACACATAATTGAATCATTCGTTTATATCTATGCTGATGATAGGACCATCTATGACAACACATCTAAGGCCATAAATGATAAACTTCTCTCTAATTCCCTCTCCTCTGATCTTGAGCGCGTGGTACAGTGGGGAAAGAGGTAGCTGGTTACTTTTAATGCATCTAAAACCAAGCTCCTACCTTTACGTCATCAAGGCTCTGATCCCCATCTGGCATCAATTGAAATGGATGGCTCCCGACTAGGGGAAGCTCCATGCTTTGATGAGCTTCATGGCTTGACCTTTACTCCTGACCTGAAATGGAACACGTACATCAAGTTTATTGCCAAGGTTGCTGGAAAAATGGTAGGATCCTTCTACCGCTCCGGAGGATATCTCACTGTTGACGGAATTCTCTACTTATATAAAAGCCAAGTACGTCCAAGGATAGAGTACTGTTGCCACATCTACGCAGGAGCTGCTAAAAATACTGTATCCTGCCTTGACAGAGTACAAAATAGGCTTCGTGGCTTAGTAGGGGATGCCCTTTTTTCTTCCCTGCAACCTCTCTCCCACAGGAGAGACGTTGCGAGCCTGTGTTTGTTTTATCGTTACTTCCATGGCAGGTGCTCGTCTGAGCTCCAATCCCTCGTCCCCCTAGCCGATCTTTCACGAAAAAGACCCGTCTAGCTGAAACCACTGTCAAAAATTTTCCCCGCTCTTTATCTGTTCCAAAACCAAAACGTAGATTCCATGAACAAAGTTTATTTCTTAGAAGTGCACGTCTGTGGAACTCTGTTCCGTCTGCCTGTTTCCCACCTGACTACAACCTGGATGTCTTCAAGTCCAAGATAAACAAATTCCTGATAAACCGCCTCGTTAAGTAGACATTTTATCACATCTCAACACTAACGTACTTTACACGCAATAACCCTTATCCCTGAGTGGCTTCCGGGCCTTGATAAGTGATGACCACCTTGTAAAAAAAATACTCGCATGCACACATCTCAGCTTTTGTATGAATTAAGATATAATATTTGCCCGTATTGAATGACAGGGAAATACCGGGCGGCCGTCAAGTATATATAAATATATATATTCGGATGATGTCAAAACATCGTCAATTCACTACCCGCACGGCTGCCGTTTAGCCTAATGGTGAGAAGCCTTGAATGTCATACGGGCAGTCGGGTGTCGATCATAGCTTTACATAGGTGCCTATCTAGCCGCACTGATGAGCTGTAATACAGCGAAACAGTACTGTACGTAGATTACTATATATATATATATATATATATATATATACACTTCAAACTTTATATTTATTTATTAAAACAAATTTTATATTTTTAATTATAAAAACATTTTTCATTAAGAAAATACATTTATTTTAATATTTATTTTTTTAGGTTGCATAGCGGTGATACTCCTTGGGACATCTTCAGATGTTACAGTTTTGATTGTTCATTACAGTGTGAGCATCGTTCCATGTTCGTGTCATCTATTATAGGAATTCACTGTTTTTTTTAAATTATTGTTGATATGTAGAATACACAATTCAAACTAAAATGGTTTTAAAACCAAAACTAGTGAAGACATTTTATTTTTAATAAACAAATATATTTATTTATTAAAACAAATTCCTCACGAGGAAAATCCAGTGTCTAAAATATAGTGAATTTCTATATTATATGACACACGCATTGACCGACGCTCACATTTTTATGAATACTGTAGCCTTTATAACATCTGAAGACATCCCAAGGATTATCACCATCATGTGACGCAAAAAAAAATAGCTCGATTTTCCTGATGAAATAAAACCTACAGTAAGTCATTTATATGACAGGGGCGTATTCGAAATGAATGTTTCTGTTTAAAGAACAATTGCACCATGATACTTGACTTTTACATTTTAAACTTTAAGTCAAGTCATTATCACCGCCAAAGTAAAAAAAGGCTCGGCATATAACATCAACAGTGGGTTCTTTGATATGACAGGGGCGCGTTCGTAGCGAATATTTCCGTTTAGAACACAACTGAAGCATATTACATGATTTTTGCATTTTAAACTTTACTTCAAGCCATTGTATAAAAATAATTTTGTAAATAAGTAGGTTCTTTACAATGCGACGTAACCTATAGTGTATTGTGAACTAAATCATTGTGGGGAGGTGTTGAAACTTTCTCCCAGCGCATCACACTGGGTACAAAACTAGAGTTCGGCCTTGACAGCTTCTAAAGAAGTTACCTCGTCCATTGGTGATGCTTGAGATGGAGACCACACATTTCTTAATAGCCCTATTTGTTATTTATGTAAACTTAGCGGCTGTGCAGCTACTTTGAACTGCGACACTCTTGCGTTTTTATTGCCCATTTACATTTGTTGATTGAATTGTTTGTAAGAAAAAGTTATCTATTTACTGCGGCCGCTTGTTCAAAATTCGCTTTTCATTCTGTATAATTCTTAAAATTGATCTATGTGTTTATTTCGCACAATAAATAGCTCCAAATTTAAAGTCACAACTGGTGTTTTGACATCTCTGAAGGCGCTTGGAGTTGGTGTGAATGTTAGCATTGAAGAAATATGCCAGCTTGTTCACTTTCTGACCGACTGCCTATTTTCTGTTTGTGGCGATTTATATAAACATTCTTTTCCATTGGAATTGTTAATATTCCTCATTGTCTTTTGTCTCAAATCATTTGATCAATATCCTCTTACCTATTACTGGGTCAAATTATGCTTTCTAATAGACAATGGTGAAAAGCCTCGGGTTCCTCACATGGAATCAATCTTCTTTTGTGTAACCCATCGAATGCTTCTCTTGCTGGGGTCACCTGCCTATCCAACAAAGTTTGTTTCGCTAAAAAAGAGTTTTTTTTTTTGTTGTGCGATGCAGTCCAACTTTATGCTTTTCCATCTCAAAATGTTAATTGTCAACATATAACGGTTCAATGTGCTTGGCGAATTATACATTTTGCACCTTTTAACATGGCTTGTCGATCAAGCGAATCATTTCGAAATTGTAAGTCATATTCATAACTTTTGAGTTTTATTATTTTATGAGTCTGCTTGAAATTATTGTTAGTAACACCTTTTGAAAGACTAGTTGGATGCATTTGGGGATCTCAGCGGTCATTTTACGCCACAGTGTTTATACATTACCTTTAATAATTAAGCAAATAATTATGCTGGTTATTATGGCATATGCAACGAATTAAAATAAAACGTTTCTGCCAGTGTATGTGAATGTACATGAAAGGAAAATAGGATAAAGGTTAAATGACTAAATGAGAATAATGACGAAAAAGGAAGAATTACAAAACTATTGGAAGAAAATAAAAAAATAAACAAATTGGTAGACGAATAATTAGACGGAATGAAATTAAGAAAGAAGTGCATGAATGCTATAAAAGAACGAGATGGGCACATTTGCTGATGATACAACGCTCTATAATATGCATGAGGGAAGAACAGATGTTCATAAATCTAAGACAATGGCAAAATCATTAGAAAATGACCTCCAGACTATAGTGGAATGAGGACGCAAATGGATGGTAACATTTAATGGTACTAAAACTAAACTCCTCTCCTTTAACAATTACAAGACACCTATCCAACCCCCTGCATCCATGACAAATAACATCCTACCTGAGAATTTTACCTTCAAGCTCCTCTGCTTAAGATTTGCGGGCAATATGAACTGAGACAAATAAATAGAGGACATTGCAAAGGTTGCTGCAAAGAAAGTTGGTTTCCTCTATCGGGCTAGAAGACTACTCACGCCTGAGAGTATCCGGTACATTTACAAGGCCACCATTCGCCCATGCATGGAGTATTGTTGCCAAAAATGGGCTGGTGCATCTACCACCGATCTCTCCCTCTTAGATAAAGTCCAAAAAAGAGATGTCAACCTAATCGGTCCCACTTTATCAACTAAGCTCCAGCCCCTGTCTCATCGCCGCAATGTTGAATCACTGTGCCTGTTTTACAAATATTTTAATGGAATGTGTTCTGATTAACTTGTTTAACTTGTTCTCCCACGACATAATATCCCCCTACAAACCCGCTTAGCAATAAGATCTCACCCCTTCACTATTGTTGTCCCTAAATGCGAGAAAGCTTTCTAGTTTAATAGTTTCTTCCCTCGAACAGCTAGACTTCGGAATTCCCTTTCAGCTACCTGCTTCCCTGGCTGTACTGGTACGTAGAAGTTTAACTGTTACACAATATCTGTTAATCTTTCCTAGACATGGCCCCAAATAGTAGCCCCTTACGTCCAAGTGGCGATATTCTTTGTAAGGGGCGAACATGAGTAAAAAAAACACACACACACAGAGAAAAGAAATAAAGTCTGAGCTCCAATCTCTCCTCCCTCGCCAATCTTTTACAAAAAACACTCGTCTATCTGAATCCATTGTCAAAAACTTTCCCCACTCTTTATCTATGCCTAAATCAAAACGTAGATTCCATGAACAAAGCTTCTTTCTTAGAACTGCACGCCTGTGAAACTCTGTTCCGTCTGCCTGCTTCCCTCCTGACTAAAACTTGGATGTCCTCAAGTCCAACGTAAACAAATTCCTGATGAACCGCCCCCTTAAGTAGACACTTTAAATATCCACACTAACGTACTGTATTTACAATAACCCTTATCCCTGAGTGGCTTTCGGGCCTTGATGTGGTGACCACCTTGTAAAAAAAGTAAAGGAAGAATAGAAAGAAGAAACGATTGTTAAAGAAAAAAGAAGAGAAACTAATGGAGAAATACAAAAATATCAAGAAATTCGAGAAAATGTTGAATAAAAGAATCAAATGGTAAAAATATAAGAATCTAAACAATGAAAGAAGGAAAAGAAAACAGTATAAACATAGAATCAATAGAAATTAAACTAAATGAAACTAAACGAGTTTGTGTTTGAATTATAATTTTACAATTTTCTTTTCCTTTGATCATTTTTAAAGGAAAATCAATTTCTTTGAATAAAATTAACTTCTTTTTATTTGTGAGTATGAGGTTGAATAAACAAATACAAAAGATTAAAAGTAATTCAAGAAAACAGAGAAACAATTCTGAATGTTTATATAGATTTATAAGAAAAACATACTTTTTCCGCGAATTCAATCTTTATCAAGAAATTTAAAAGAACATCCAATATTTAGAAAATCAAAGTGCATTTTGCAAAACTTTTACATGCCGAACTGCACTTTCCATCAAAGTATGTTTACTAAAGAGTAGAAAGCTTGGAAGGGTATAATAAAACGAAAATGAAGCAATGGAAAACGAAGGAAAGGACTGTAATGGAATACAATAAACGTAATAAATAAATTGGGAAAGACATGAATGCAGAAAAACAACGATTAATTTTATTGCTGCTTTTTTTAATTAAACATAAACGCTGTTAACACTCGAAATAAGAAAATGTAAACATGTATATAATAATTTTGAATTAAGTTATTTGTAATTGTATTTTGATTTCAGGAACACATTTAACTTAGTATATTAGAAATGTTTTGTATTTTTAGTTTTACTATTTCTTTCTCTACAATCTTCTGTCGATTTACTTCTGAGTTAAACAATTATGCAATAAAAATAATTTGAATGAAATCACTAATCGGCTGAATACTTATTACATATATTACATATACAAACAAAAACACATTGTCTTTGAAGGAATTATTTCTCTCTATATAAGCGTAAGTTGGTTAGTAAATTAATGAGTATATAAATTGTCAGAAGTAAATGAAATTATCATAAATTTGTAATTCTGATTGTAGATGGTGGGCTGGCATACGCATAAAAACAGTCTAGTTGTAAGCTCTCTCTCATCGGGAAATATTTTAAAAAAAATTTAATTTGTTAAAAAGTTTGTATTTAAATTTTAGATGGTATAGGCGTAGAAACAACTTAATTTACCGCTATCCCCTCTGATTTTTTTTGTTGAAAATTGTATTTAGTATGTTAATGAGCTTATAGTTTAAATTTCAGATAATATAAGTATAAAAACAATTTAGTTTATTGCTCTATTGTTTAGTTATTTTAATAAGTGTGTAATTTAATTTTACGATGGTCTGCTGGAGAAAAACCATAGTTTATTATACTCTTGCCGGAAAAATATTTGCAAATGTTATTTATGTTAATAAGTTGTTAATTGAAATATCAGACGGTATAGATGAAAAAAAACACCTTAATTTGCTGCTCCATTCTCCGATGAAATATTTGAAAATATTATTTATTATGTTAATAAGCTTGTAATTAAAATTTTAGAGTACATAGGCGTGGTAAAGCCCTAGTTTAATTCTCTACCCCCTCAGCGGGAATATATATGAAAATATTTACCAAATAAAATACTTAAATAAACCAGCGAAATTAATTCCTTAAAATGACTGAAAAGAAACAAAGTAAAATAATTTGCTTTCTATCGTTTAAATAAATACAAACTAGGGGGAGGGGGTAATCTGTCGGATAAAAACTATAATGATATGTAACGGTCATTAAGTAAACGAAGAATTATTTGATGATCAAGGCCTTTCACCGGAAGAGACGATCGCCCTGTTCTACTATATCGGGGTCAGAGGTTAGGGTTTGGTTTGGAATATGTCAGGGTTGTGTGTGAACGATTGGGGTGATGTGCTATACGAACTGGATAAACGGTGAAGTGGTTTCTTCAAAAAGAAGAGGGATGGGAGTTGACAAGCCCATCGGCTATATCCGCGCCGTCATCCAAGGGTATCCGTGTCATCACTAAAGATATAGAACGGACACATATGCACAATAATGATTGGGGTTGTTAGCTGGGGCGTAGACGTTGCAGGAGAGGGAGTTGAATTATTGAGTGGGGAGCTATGGCGAGTATTCTGTTTTCTTCAGTCACTACTCCCCGTAAATATCCCCTGGGAGCTACAGAAAATGAAAAATACAGAAATTGATTGATCATCAAAGTGTCATGGAACGGCTTAACAGAGATAAGAGCACCGCGGACTTACATATGTGGACGAGAGAAAAACCAATCGCCAATGTGGGGAGAGTAGATCCAGCGTGAAGGGAAAGAATGAAGTAGGTCTGGGGACGGACAGATTAGAATAAGAGTTTAGATATATTTGTGTAACATTTAATAATTTAGAGATGCTTGCAACTGTGGCTGTACGTTAACACTAAAAATCGATTAATTATTTTAAAATATTGACTTGCCAACAAACCACACAGACACACAGACACACAGACACACACACACATATATATATATATATATATATACGTTTTATTTTTTATTACCGTATCTTTCTGTTAAGTTACGTTATTGTTTCAGCTACTTGGCCGAGTAGCTGAAAAAATAATGTAACTTAACAGAAAGATACGGTAATAAAGAATAAAACGCATATCTGCTCTACAACGGTATTGAGCACTTCAGTTTTTATTAATTACCATTCCCACTAACTATATATATATATATATATATATATGATTTTTATCCATTTGTCATACCTATATATATATATATATATATATATATATATATATATATATATATATATATATATACGGAAAACAAAATTTATATATAAATTAACGTTCGTATATATTTTAAGAGTTCATAGAATAATTGATTTTTATGAATTAACACACAAGTTCAATATGTATAAGTACGTACTTCGTTAGTGACATGAAAATGATTTTTCAAACGAAGCTCGTCTTAGAGTTTCTGGTAGAATTTCTTCACGCTCTGTCGCAATCGCGATCTTTAACACTAACCGAGTAAAAAAGTATTTAATTTTGACATACTTTACCAAAAGTGATGGCGTCAAAACCATGCTAATTTCAACGATATTTCAAATGCAAGATGGGTTGTGCATGCTAAACTCTGCACCATTAATGAAAATGGTAAATATGTCCCAGTGCGATCACTGCGATGTTTTTCAGTAAATCATACAAAGATTTCAAAATACGAACAACAGTCGTGCCCAATATGCCGAGAAGTTCGTTCTCAATCCGTTTCTTTCTTTCAAAATATTATACAGCTTAAAGTGTTTTTTTTTCTTTTTTACTTTTTTGGCGCCGCGTACATTTCGCGTGTACACGTTTTCATGACGAGATAAAGAGAGAAAAATCTAAATAAATGGCGATTATCATAAAAATGTTGTACAAAACAGGCGTCAAAACATTTTATTTATTCTGCAACGTGTTTCTGTGAGTCTGTCTACTCTTTAGTTATTGCCATGTCAAGTGCTCCTCTGAACTCCAATCTATGACCCAGCTTCCGATCTTTCGCAAAAAGCACTTGCCCAAATTCAACCACTACAATCTCCCTCACTCTCTATCTATACGTAAATTCTATAAACGAAACTGCTTCTCTATAACTGTCCTTTTGTTTCACTAGTTTGCTTTAGAACTTACTACGACATGGTCGTTTTCAATCCAATGTAACTAAGTTCTTGTTTGGCCGTTTTTTTGTATAGCAAAATTCTATCCAATTCTCACCCCGCTGTTGTCTAAGTGCCAACCGTACTCTCATTAACCCTGTTCATCGAGTAGCCTTGATAAGTAGTGGCTCCGCTTATATAATAAAATGGGATGTAAAAAAGATAAATAAAAAAAAAATATCGACAAGAAAATTATGAGTGAAATGAAAATGGCGCAAGGGATATAAACAGAAATTGATATAATTAGAGAGAGAGAGAGAGAGAGAGAGAGAGAGAGGATTAGCATTAGTCTTAGTAAAAGCACGATTACTTAAGAAATTATACATGTAATAATGCATACTGATTCATAGTTTTACGGATGCTCTAGTACTGTATATAGTTTTTTTTTCTTCCGGGACACAATGAACAAGTTCCCTTATTTTAAAGACCGGGGGAAAATGCCCTAAGAATTCTGCACATGTTATGCACGCTTGGCAGTCAAACTGGAGCATTACTAATCTGTTTATTTGTTCAAGATATTTTGTTTTCAACTGAATACCAACTTGTGTCTTTCTTCCGACCATTAACTGGCCACCATATTATAACATGCTAACGGATCGGGGAGATTTGCTGTCACATGATCTTTATTGAACTCAGTCGGTACAAGCAAGTCCATCTGTCCGCGCTTGCTGATTGACGAAGCAAAGAGCGGAAAGTTTTATTTAAAAAAGGGAAATTAGCAAAAGATAAACTCAGATTATAAACTGTCAAGGCAAAACCCCAGCGTGCTTATAAGTTAAAAGCAGAACTACCAGAGAAGTTAGGGAGTCGATGGTGAGTTTGGGTTGTAAAGAGGGTGCCTGATACGGATGGGACAATGAAGTACTTCCGGTCTCGTGATCTAATGTCGTTCTAAAAGGTAAAGAGGAAAAAGGAATTATGATCATCAGAAAGAGGGTCCCTCATCCCTCTTCCGGCCCTAATGTCATAAGACGTTTCGTTGAAGATTTTCGGACAGAAATTGCCCCCAAGATAAACAATAAAAAGGACGGGGCTAAGTGTTGTTTATTTTTTAAAAAAGAACACAAAAAACAGAAATCTTTTCGAAATCCACTGATACGGCGAGTGGCGACATCTTGACTTTTGATTGTTCATTAAGAGGCTTTCTTAAAAAAAAACTAAAGTATAATAAGAACGTATATCTGTAAGATACCCTCGTTTAATCTGTGCATTAGGAAATCGCAGTAGTATTTAAAGCTTAACTGTGACAGACTGAGAGAAAACAAAGCGTGAAAGACCAACGAAAATTGGATTTTGAGCTTAAACGTGAAAAACCGAAAAACAGACGGGTCTTATAAGTTCGTAAGTAAAAATATACGCCCATTCCATCTGCATGTTTCAAGATTAAACATGATTTTTAAAAGCTGAAGCGTGACAGACCAACTGAAATACTGATTATAAAAGACATAGGGCTGATTGGACGATGAGAGGGATTCTATACATTTTAGATAAGACACGTTACACGTGACCGACAAATTCACAGATAAAGTTTATAATAGAAATATGGGGATGTATCTAAAACCAGATTACAAAACCTGAAAAATATAAACGAAAATATTTAGGACGAGAATACAAATTAATATTATCAATTGAAAAGTTTAATCTAAAGGACAAAAGAAAAAACACACAGAGATAGAGATAGAGAAGTAGGAGAGAGCGAAAAGGAGGGAGAGAAAATAAAAAAAAATGTCATGAAAATTAAAACAAAGAACTACACAATTAAAATTAAAGTGATACACGAGAGGTAGATATTCAATTGAATTTACATTGAAAATATAAAAAAAAACATACTTCCATCGCAATGTACGAAAAAGGTGGTATAAGTTTACGAAGAGGAACATATCCTGCCTTAACAGAGTTCAGAACCAACTTCGAAATCTAGTAGCTGATGCATCCTTCTTTTTATAACTGAACAAATGTTGATGCACTTTTGTCTTTCCTGTGCAGATAAGACATTGAGGATCTGGCTCTACTCTATCTTTAATTTTTTAGCAAGTTCTCGTCTAAGCTTCAATCTATGGTTCTAGCAGCCAAAATCTCACAAGAGCACTAGTCATCTGCAACCACTATCAACAATTTCCCCTACTCTCTATCGGCCTGAATCTAAACATAAATTGCATGATCAATCTCTCTTTTTAGAACTGCTCACATATAGAACTTTGTTCCGCTGGTCTTCTTTACAGCTTACTACAATGTGGCCATCTTCAAATTCATAAACAATTTTTTTAGCTTTCTCCTTAAACAGTCAAATTCCACCCAATTTATACCAGTAAGGATCAATACGCTGTTGTCTCAGAGACCGCCATAAACTCATTGACCGTTATCCTTGAGTGGACTTCGAGCCTTGATAAGTAAGTGGTTACTCCTTTTTAAAAATATGTATAATTTTTTTTTTTTATTTATTTTTTTTTAATTACATTTTCACCCCAAACAAGGCACATTGCCACTTTAATGTAGGGGGCTACTATCAGGGGAAACATCTACTGGGGTACTATGTAGGGATTAGGGCAGCGAGATGTTGGTTCACGTTGCACTTGAACTTATGCATGTCAGTACAGTTGGGGAAGCAGTGACCTGGAATGGAATTCCAAAGTCTAGCAGTTCTGGGGAAGAAACTACTGGAGTAGAAAGATCTTTTACATCTAGGGATCTCTACAGTGTGGGGGTGGGATTTTGTAGCTTGTCGGGTCTGTCGAGGGTGTTCACGTCGTGGGGGCACAAGTGCTTGCAGTTCTTCAGAGCATTCACCATTATAATACTTGTAGAACAGGCAGAGGGATGCAACGTTTCGACGATGGGACAGAGGCTGAAGTTTTGATGCCAGTTTAGGGCCTATCAGATTTGCGACTCTCTTTTGAACCCTGTCAAGGAGCGAGAGACTAGTAGCCGATGCACCGGCCCAAATGTGACAGCAATACTCGATACATGGGCGAATAGTGGCCTTATAGAGGTACAGGATACTTTCGGGTGTTAGAAGTTTTCTAGCACGGTAGAGAGAGCCCACCTTCCTCGCAGCGGCCCTGGCAATGCCCTCGATGTAATTGTTCCAGCTCATGTTTCCTGTGAACGTTAGGCCAAGGAGTACTCTCAGCTAAAGAGTTGTTGGCCATTGCTATAGGTGGTAGAGAAGGTTTCTTGTAATTATTGAATGAAACCAGTTTTGTCTTGGTGGCATTGAACGTTACCATCCATTTTTGTCCCCATTCCACTACTGATTCGAGGTCATCCTCTAGTGTTTCTGCCATTACTTTAGATATATGTTCATTTGTTTTCCTGTCGTGCCTGCTATAGAGTGTGGTGTCATCAGCATATATACCCATCTCAGAGGCAATTTTGTCGGGGAGGTCATTTATGAATATCAGGAACAGCAGAGGCCCAAGGATAGATCCCTGGGGCACTCCCGCATTTATATTATATTGTTTAGACGTACGACCGTCGAGGACAACCTGGATTTTTCTCTTATCTAAGAAGGATTTAATTATGTTAAGTATTCTACCAGTGATACCGTAAGATCTAATCTTCCTGAGGAGACCCTCATGCCATACCCTGTCAAAAGCCTTAGATATATCTAGAGCTACCGCTCTGCCCTCTCCCAATTATATTTAGAATTGTTGCGTTATAGGTGCATTTATTATATCTCTTAGAAATCTATTTCAAGGTTCAGGGATTTTGGTTGAGAAAGCAGTTCTTCAGTTCAATAAAATTCGACGGCGAAGAATGTCACGAAGTGTCGACGTATACCTCTTTCTGATGCAGGAGTAAATAGAGAAGCTTGTAGGCAAAAATATGATCACCGCATTATATCCGGTGATCAAAGTAGAAAGGATTACGCTTTTGGAGTCAGTTTTAGATATAATTGGTTGGTTGTTTTGGTTTTACGGCATATCAACACTTTTCAGCTTATTTAATGCCGAATTCAGTGATTTTGAAGAAATGTTTTTAATAGAATATATTTTTTTAAATCGGTTTCTATTTAACCCATAGTTGGGACCACAACAGGTACTACGACTCTGGCTCAGAGTGGACCAGGGAGCAACTGCAATGAAAGGGTGGCCCTATACTCCCCAAAGCCCGTAAGCTGGGGACTCACCATCGGATATAGTTTAAGGTCATATCCATGACCTTTAGATATAGAATAGGTAGAGTGGAAAGAAAACGTAGTCAAACGAAAGAAAGCCTTACAAGTATTATGATGAAGATGGTAGAAAGAAAAAGAGGAGTAATTGAGAATCAAAGAGAGAGAAGAAAAGAGATAGAAAGAGAGGTAGATATGAGAATGGCATTAAACGATTAGCGCCAAAGCACAAAGCAAACAAGTGATTAACATAAAGAAAGGGAAACAGTAATCTGAGAAAGTGATGCCGTAAAATTGAGAAAAGGAGACGTAACCGAATAAGGGTGAAAGATAAAGTTATAAAATGAGAGATATTTGAAAGTGTTATAAAAAATAAGAGAAAAATGTAGGGACGAGTAATCGAGATAACGAAATATATAAAAAGGGGAAGAGAGAGAGAGAGAGAGAAGAGAGAGAGAGAGAAAATGGTAGGGAATGTTGGACTTATAACAAAACGAGGAGGCGAGCATACTAAAATTGACACACCAACTTTCAAAGCTAAGTAACATGGATCATGGCCAATATCAAATGAGTGATCGCTTAGAAATAGAAACTGTACATGTAGTAAGACTGCGACACTTCTGTGCAAAAAAAAAGTAAAATCAAAAGAAAATTTAAAAAAAAACCAAAAAAAACTCAGTCTGGGATATGCATGAAACCGGAAACCGCATATGAATTCGCCATTCTCCAGAGACTTTCTATACGGCATAATCAAGTTGATACACCGGTTCTCGCTCGATAACCAAAGTTAAGCAACGTTGAACCTGATCAGTACTAAATGGGTGACCATTTCGGACTTTTAAGTGTTGTATATGCTCTCGGCATTGCTTCCGATCTTCTCCTTGCCACTGGACTCAAACAGTGACGATTCAGGAGAGGTGTTGAAAATTGCGAAACCCTTGCCACGCAATTACATGTGCAGATGGTCTTACAGGGGTATCCCTTGTTTTTCGAGACTAAACGGAGGCATCGAGATACTTTCTCCTCTGTGGGAAGCCGACTCGAAACACCAAGGTTAGATGTTCCACCAGACTTATATAGAAGGAATATTTGTTTGACAAGGGAAGAAAAATATCGTCATATTATTTGGATTCTTCAAACGACCATTCTCATATTGAGTTTTATTTTCACAGCGTTTCAATCGTTAACTTCCAACATCTTTAGGTGTATCTTGTAAGAAGTCGACTCTAGTTCAGCCGAACGGAAACATTTTTTGAATCTATGGGGATAGCATTCGCTTTCGGTTAGCCCTGTTGTCAGCAATTCCTAATTGCATTTTGAGTGTCGCCCGCATGAAGCCATCGACCTCTAGAAGAATGAAACTTACATCTAGATTTTTTCCTTACTTAATCCATTACGCCATATATTATATTTTAGGAGCCTTAAATCTATTTCGTTTTTAGATGGTCAATGTTTCCACTTCTCACTATATCTTATTATTTACTAGCGGGGGTAGCCGGCGTTGCCCGAGTGTTTGTTTCCGGGACGGGGGGGGAGAGTTTTAAAAAATGTTATGGTAGGTAAGTAGGAAGGATCAAACCCGGAGTCATGAGTAAAAGTAGGAAAATAAAGTGTGAAAAAAAAAACACAAAAAAAAAAAAACATCTGCAACGTTAACAGTTCGGCCACCGAGAAAAGTCCATTCCAGTTGTTTAGGAAAAAAAACAAACAAAAAAAACGACTACGGTAGGTCGGCGCGAACGTGAAAATAAAATGTGAATGTTCCAGCACGCTAACCACTACGCCACAGAGCAC
>NC_136499.1:9568946-9648946 GCF_053919585.1 Euprymna scolopes | reverse complement strand
TCTGAAGAACACACGCCATAACAGTAAAATGACTGAGACTAGCAACATCACATATGTGAGTGAGAAGTTGAGAGAAAGAAAACTGGTTGAACCAAACAAATTACGGATATTTTTCTTGACTTTATCAAATACCTTCAAATAAGACAGTGTAAGATACATATCTGAGAGATATAGCATAGCTTTAGGTGTGAGAAAGTGTTGAATTATATAGTTTCAATGAAATACACACACATTATATATTTATATATATATATATATATATATATATATATATATATATATATAGTAAGATGCAACTGAAAGTTAAGGAAATTGATGTGTAGGCAAGAAATAAAAGTAAATATGTTAAACATTTAATGTCTGCATGTATAAACATCATTCGGTTATTTTGCAATAATAATCAGAATTCATAGGCCGTAGTTCTAATATATAACCGAACCGCAAACAATATAGGGCTAGATCCTGAAAAGACCTACCAACTGAAAAGGAAAAGAGATTCATTATATTTAAAACACAAAATATTAATTTTCCAATAAATATAACACTAGACACATGTGAGATGCGTTAGAAATCAAAATGCAGTACATTCCAGATAAAAAAAGATAACATTTACACATTATAATAAAAAGCAAAGCGACCATAACTTTAATCAGCTTCAGTGTTTCAAAAAGACTTGCTGTAAAATAATTAATTATTATAATTAATAATAGATTCAATTTGTTATATTCCTAAATACTTAGGAAATAAAGACAAACGTGAGTTACACCGAGTGGTATGTGTAATGGGGTTTATTTATAATACAGAAACGTAAGGCTGCTCGCCTAAGGTAAATAGAAGTACATAGTAACAAGTATGGGGAAGAAAGTCTGATAATCAACACGTAAGACTATCCGTCTTACTGCGACTGCTTGTCTGCCGCTGTCTGCCGCTGTCTGCCAAACAGTCCAATATATATATACAGTTTGTAACCGGTGTATAGCCAGTTATGTTCCTTCACAACACAATTTTTACCCTTCTAGGGTAGTTAACTCCATTTAATTGCGCTTTCAATTTCAGATCCAAAAAAAAAAAACGATGCTCTCGAACAGAATGCCACAAGCTTGTTTCTTTTAACTCAGAGTTAGTCACCTGGGTGTTCCAAACATGGTTAGTTCCATGGGGTGTGTATATACCCCAATACAAAAATGTTTATAGTGATATTTTCTTGTAAAATATACTTATCCTGCTCTGTCAGGATATATCTACAGTTCCCGTTGAACAGTTTGAGGTGCATGTAGTTTGCTGATATTAATACAAAACTAATACAATAAAATAAATTATAAAACTAAAAAAAAAATGTTAAAATCTAATTTAAAAAAAATACTCACATTTTTTTTATTTCTGAATATCTTTGATGAACACAAAATGTTTCTATGAATTTAAATAGTGTATGTATGCTCTCAAATGTAAACACAAAATGTTTCTATAAATTGAAATAGCTAGAAAAATTAATATGAGGTCATTACATAATCATTCCATTTTCAATCTAATTCATCTCCAAAGAAAACTGTGATACAACTGCTCCATAGCACGTGTGCCATATTCTCACTGAGGAAAGGAATACGTTGACAACCAGGACTATGAGCATTAAGCAAAATTGGGGTGACAAAACACCCCATGCTAATAACTTCGATAGTTTTTAAAAATTATTAACTTCGACTATGATTCTGACTAACGTTCTGTTTGTTGTTGTATTACAACACATTAATTAGCAGCAGCAACGCTGATAGTAGAAAGAGCATTAGGCGGCTATGGTTTATCTAGAGTAAACCCGTTGAAGAAACAATACTCTCGAATCAACTCACCTCTTCAATGGTCGTTCCATAAAGAAAGAATGGCCCTTAATTATATTATGCATGCAGAATAGAATAAACAAGCACAGTGGATGAACCAAAGACAAAAGAAGGAACTGGTTTGTCACGACACAATCTTTGATTTAAAATCACGGAGAAACAGAAGTCGGCGAAGAATGGCACCATGGTTACAGCAGAACAATAAGAAAATTGCGATGATTTGACATTAACTTATTGATGGTTGTAAAAAGCAACATCCCGCAGTGACATTTTCTGAAAGGAACGTGATGCTCATTATGAAATAGTCTTAATTATTAGTTTGCTTAGGACTACGTTTCTTATATTGAATGTAATTTTCCGCAGTTAATAAAGTACTTGGTAATTTCAGTTGTTACACTTTTCGGGAGGTTAAAGTTTCAATTCTAAGTGCAGGCAACATTTAAAAATATAATTGCGAATTAATTAGAATTTCTATCCAAGCCTGGGAGACAGAACAAGAAACGTGAATTAAATAAAAAAAAAGTTCTGTTTGAAATTGCATACAGATTTCCGAGTTCGAAAGAAATTAACTCGAGTTAGATAAAACACAATTAGAGAAGGTCGGCGGTTACATCGTCTAAAGTAGGAAAATGGCCGAAAAATCAAGTTGTTGTTTTTTAAAACTAAATTACATTTATTAAAATACATTATTTCTGAGTAACTTTTTTTTCCAGAAAAATAAAACCCCGAATTTTATCATATAGAAACCAGAATAATGTAAAACTTTTTCTACTATGTTTAATGAAATTGTAAATGTTAAATTTTCCCAAAAAGTTAATAATTGACATTTTTTGTCTTCCCCAAAAAAACGTATATATAGTTAAAAAAGGTTTTTGAAAAAATTAATTTGTTTGTTTCTTGTCTAACTAAGATTTAGTGTTATTTTCTATGAGAATATGAAAAAAATACTATAAGTACCTGAAGTTCAAATAATTCCACTTATTCATATAGGCAAACCAGTTACTTCGCGTCGATTTGATACAATGTTTACATTTGTACTTGATAAAAAGCAAACTACGGAAGACCAAACAGGCCAAAAAAACTTATTTTTCAGTGACGAAAAGTTCAATGTATTATAAACGCTGAGGCTGGCCAGTCCCAGATGGGTGATCATTTGTATGAGTTTGGTTTTTAATGTGTATGTGTGTGGGGGTCAGACTCCCAAAAATGGGGGAGGGGCAATTTAAAGCAGAATAAAAAAGTATATTTCAGCGCGTTTGGTCCACCGTAGTCGAAAGGCGGCGAACGTTTTCAAACGGGATCGAAAAAATGATGATATTTTTAACACAAATGGCCCAATATTTATCGATTTTTTGTATCGATTCTTCAAAGCATTCCCTGTTTAATAATGGCCATGCATTATTCGGCTCCCTAAAAAATTGTTAATTTATTTATCAAAGATTTGAAAATTGCTTTTTTCGTATAAATATTTTAACAATTTTTTTCCGTAACTTAAATTAACTATTTTACTTAACATATTCATCGAATTTCACACTTCAAAACTCAAAAGCGGAATAATTAAACACAATCGAATTTCTGACATTCAGACGTCAAAATAAGGTAGGCAAACAAGTTTGTTTTTGTTTTTCTTAATCTATAATCCTGTCCCTTACAACAACACAATATGTTTTGTTCAGTTTCAGATGATTATTTTAAGCATATTTGGAACTCCCTCAAAACAAGGGGGATTTTGTAAGCAAATATATATATATAAATATTGCTTATGAAAAATAAGTACACTGTTATAAAGTTCATTCTTCTCTTAATAATCGCTGAAAATTTCATATTGATCGGATGTTGGCTGTTTGGTTGTTTTTGTTTTACGGCATATCAAGCCTGTTCGGGTTATTTAATGCCGAATCCAAAGATTTAAGAATTTTTTTTTTAATAGAATATATTTGTTTTCACGTAGGTTTCTATTTAACCCATAGTTGGAACCCTAAAAGGTACTACCACTCCGGGTTAGAGTGGACCTGGGAGCAATGGTAATTAAAGGGTGGCTCCACACTCCCCAAAACCCACAAGGTGGGGCCTCACCATTGGATATCGTTTAAGGTCATATCCAGGACCCCCATTGGGGGACTTTTACCCTCTGCAGGGGGCAGTCGGCGTATTCTAATGCCCAACCGACATAGCCGTATTGATCGCATGATTGCCTAATTTTTGGTAGATTTAAAAAAAAACGGTCCGTCAAAAAGTACTTACCTGCCCCCCCCCCCAGTTACGGCGGTGCCTAGTCTAAAGCATTTTGAAAATAGCAGTCAAGATGAGGAAAGTAATTAAAAGAAAACAAGTGATACTGTTAACAAATCCTCATCTATAAAATTCAGAACGGTAATCGTCGTAATTAATGGTTAAAGTTGCGGCACTATCTAAATGAGTATATGTAAAATAAGTTTATCTAAATGAGTATATGTAAAATAAGTTTATCTAAATGAGTACATGTAAAATAAGTTTATCTAAATGAGTACATGTAAAATAAGTTTATCTAAATGAGTACATGTAAAATATGTTTATCTAAATGAGTATATGTAAAATAAGTTTATCTAAATGAGTATATGTAAAATAAGTTTATCTAAATGAGTATATGTAAAATAAGTTTATCTAAATGAGTATATGTAAAATAAGTTTATCTAAATGAGTATATGTAAAATATGTTTATCTAAATGAGTACATGTAAAATAAGTTTATCTAAATGAGTACATGTAAAATATGTTTATCTAAATGAGTACATGTAAAATAAGTTTATCTAAATGAGTATATGTAAAATAAGTCTATCTAAATGAGTATATCTAAAATAAGTTTATGTAAATGAGTACATGTAAAATAAGTTTATCTAAATGAGTATATGTAAAATAAGTTTATCTAAATGAGTATATCAAAAATAAGTTTATGTAAATGAGTACATGTAAAATAAGTTTATCTAAATGAGTATATGTAAAATAAGTTTATCTAAATGAGTACATGTAAAATATGTTTATCTAAATGAGTATATGTAAAATAAGTTTATCTAAATGAGTACATGTAAAATAAGTTTATCTAAATGAGTACATGTAAAATATGTTTATCTAAATGAGTATATATAAAATATGTTTATCTAAATGAGTACATGTAAAATAAGTTTATCTAAATGAGTACATGTAAAATATGTTTATTGAGTGTATGTAAAATAAGTTTATCTAAATGAGTATATGTAAAATAAGTTTATTGAGTGTATGTAAAATAAGTTTATCTAAATGAGTATATGTAAAATATGTTTATTGAGTGTATGTAAAATAAGTTTATCTAAATGAGTATATGTAAAATAAGTTTATCTAAATGAGTATATGTAAAATAAGTTTATCTAAATGAGTACATGTAAAATAAGTTTATTAAGTGTATGTAAAATAAGTTTATCTAAATGAGTATATGTAAAATAAGTTTATCGAAATGAGTACATGTAAAATAAGTTTATCTAAATGAGTACATGTAAAATATGTTTATCTAAATGAGTATATATAAAATATGTTTATCTAAATGAGTACATGTAAAATAAGTTTATCTAAATGAGTACATGTAAAATATGTTTATCTAAATGAGTATATGTAAAATAAGTTTATCTAAATGAGTATATGTAAAATAAGTTTATCTAAATGAGTATATGTAAAATAAGTTTATCTAAATGAGTACATGTAAAATAAGTTTATCTAAATGAGTATATGTAAAATAAGTTTATCTAAATGAGTACATGTAAAATAAGTTTATCTAAATGAGTATATGTAAAATAAGTTTATCTAAATGAGTATATGTAAAATAAGTTTATCTAAATGAATATATGTAAAATAAGTTTATCTAAATGAGTATATGTAAAATAAGTTTATCTAAATGAGTATATGTAAAATAAGCTTATCTAAATGAGTATATGTAAAATAAGTTTATCTAAATGAGTATATGTAAAATAAGTTTATCTAAATGAGTATATGTAAAATAAGTTTATCTAAATGAGTACATGTAAAATAAGTTTATCTAAATGAGTACATGTAAAATAAGTTTATCTAAATGAGTATATGTAAAATAAGTTTATCTAAATGAGTACATGTAAAATAAGTTTATCTAAATGAGTATATGTAAAATAAGTTTATCTAAATGAATATATGTAAAATAAGTTTATCTAAATGAGTATATGTAAAATAAGTTTATCTAAATGAGTATATGTAAAATAAGTTTATCTAAATTAGTATATGTAAAATAAGTTTATCTAAATGAGTATATGTAAAATAAGTTTATCTAAATGAATATATGTAAAATAAGTTTATCTAAATGAGTATATGTAAAATAAGTTTATCTAAATGAGTATATGTAAAATAAGTTTAAAATACAACATTCCATTGTAAGTTAAGCGTAAACTAGAATTACCTGTACAACGTTGAATCCTGGAAGGAAGTCCACAGTTGCAAGTAGAAGCAAAAAGATCTCTTTGGAAGCGAAGCTAATTAGGTTCGTTCACATTTCTTGAAGGTCCTTCTTAATTAACTGCCTCCTCCTTGGGGGAATGTGATAGGAAGTTTTTAAATCTGATGTGTATGTGAGTATATTACCTCAAGGGACGTGAGGTATAGGCTAAACGTTAATTGTTATGTACGTTGTTTTGGATTTTCTGTTTTCATTTTCACATATCCACACATATTTCACGCCCTATCTCTCTTCACACATCCACATTATTATTGACTATACGGCATAATCACGTTGACACACCAGTTCCCGCTGAATAACCGAAGTTAAATAACGTTGAACCTTGTCAGTACTAAATGGGTGACCATTTGGGCCTTTCAGGTGCTGTATGTGCTCTTCGCTTATCTCGGCATTGTTTCCAGTCGTTCTGGTCATCTCCTTGCCACTGGACTCAAACAGTGCCGATTCAGGAGAGCTGTGGTTGGTGACTGCGCAACCCTTGACTCACAATTACACGCGCTACTGCCGCTAAGGGGTATCCTTTGTCTTTCAAAACTGAACAGAAGCATGGGCCATTGACTAATATATATATATATATATATATATATATATATATATATATATATATATATATAAATCCAACCCTTCCTCCACTTAAAATAATTAACCAATTCCAGGATATGATCACTTTAATCTTAAATAAATTATTATTAATGTGCACAATTATGATCACCAGGGAAACACCTGCACACAGGTGTATGGCGTTGCTATGGGTTCCATTCTAGGACCAACGTTTAGCAACTTTTATAAGGCCAATCTTGCAAACAAAATATTCAAAGAAAACTATTTACGTTAAGTATGTAGATGATATACTCATGCTTGCTGATAATATTAAAGAAATGAGTGATTTAAAAGTTCATTCCAAACTAATTCAGTCCTTACCTTTACCTATGAACTAAATACTAATAACAAAATCCGCTTTTGACGTTCTTACTGACTCAAGTAACGATGAATTCATCAACTCTGTGTTTAAAAAACATACATCCGTTAATTTCGACATCTTAAATTACAAAAGCGAATGGCCGATTCTTTATAAAATCTCAATAATATATAATCCTAAATATCGCGCGAAAGTGATTTCTTCAAAGAATATTCTTCAGTAAACTAATAAAATATAAAACAGGTGCTTATCAACAATCAGTTCCTAAACTCTCCTCTTGATAAACAAATTAAACTATCTGTTAGCAACTTAAATCAAGCTGCTCATATTCAACAGGAAACTAATCTTCAACCTGTTTAACATATTTCACTGCAACTAGCATCATAAATCTGATGGAAATAATCTTTATATATATATATATATATATATAATTATGTTTTACTATAATAATTAAATACCTACAGACACTAGTGTTTCATCCTTTCGGGATTCTTCAGTGCAGGGTGTCACGATTAACACGATTAACATTATATATATATATATATATATATATATATATATATATATATATATATATATATATATATATGCGTGTGTGTGTGTGTGTGTGTGTAGCACACCTAGATTAATACAAGGCCGATTTTTAATATAGAGAGAAAGATTTCGCATCCTCTTCAATAAACAATAAAAGATAAACTATATCTCAGTTTATTTTTCTTAGAAAAAACGCTGATTGATTCGTGAAAACTAACATTTGCGGGCAATATGGGCTGGAACAAATGCATAGAGGACATTGCACAGGCTGCTACAAAGAAGGTGGGTTCCCTCTATCGAGGTAGAGGACTACTCACGCCTGATAGTATTCTGTAACTCTATAAGACCACCATTCGTCCATGCATGGAGTATTGTTGCCACATCTGGGCTTGTACAACTACCACTAGTCTCTCCCTGTTAGATAAAGTCCCAAAAAGAGTTTTCAATATAATCGGTTCCACTTTATCAACTAAGCTCCATCCCCTGTGAAGTGAAGCAGAGAGAATATGGTGAAGAAAAAGGTGAATACACATATCTTCCACCAGACTATCCATTCATGCGTAATCACCATATTCCCTTTGCTTCACATTTTTGTTTTCAAGTAAGATCTTTGACTTACTTGTTGTTTCATTAAATACTTTTGTATGCAAAATCCTATCCCGCATTTTGCTAATTCCTACCCTCTGATGAGAAGGAAAGTATTTCTTCGAAACTCCGCGGATTAAGGACTATCCACTTATCTAGAGTTTCCTTTTCTGATTAAGTATGTTTTTAACTCATTTCAAAGTGTTTTTAACATGTTTTATTAACTGTTTGCTCGTATTATAAGCTCTATTTCCTATTTGGTTTTATCGAGCTTTTACGTCTGGCTGAGATAACTTTATAAATATTAAAGAATTAATATTTATAATATACTTTTACCACCTTAGATTTTGGTAAATGTAATTGTAATTTTCATTTTATATATATATATATATATATATATATATATATATATATATATATACATATATATATATATATGTATATGCGTGTGTGTGTGTGTGTGTGTGTGCCTGTGCATGTATATATATATATATATGTGTGCCTGTGCATGTATGTTTCTTAATCATTGTGTATGAATGTGTATACCACCGTAAAGAACTGTGTACAAATTGTACTACGAAAGATCAACTCTATTTTCCATAACTTCGTTTATTTCAAATTCTACTGTGGATGCATTAAAGGTGTCCAGAAAAAGAAAAGAAAAGAGGAAAAGCCTTTTAATCAAAAGCCGGCGACCATCATCAAATGTCGTTTAGCAGCTATTTTTATCAGCAGCGACAAATACGGACAAGGCCGGTTCCTGCAATTTTAGTTTTCTGTCGTTTTCTCGATGACCCGCATCGATTTTGACCGAGCGAATAGTGCAGGGATGTTGTTGATGTTAGTGGGTGGAACTATCGGCTCCATTACAGATATTATCCAGAGTAATCTTACAAATTAGGCAGGGAGCAAAACCTTATCTTCCCCTTCTATCCGCTCCCCGTTCGACGACAACCACAACCCTCGCGGGGGTTTAAGGCGGTCCGAAAAGAAAGGGAATCAAACGGGTGATAGAGACACATTGATCGAATGGCCACAAAGACGTTCATTGAGGTGACAGCCCGATAGGTGGACAGGCAGAATGGCGTTGATATTTTTTATTGTTGGCCGAGCCGGACGAAAGGCCGTGTGGAAGGGTGTGGTAGGCACCGAACAGGAAGTGTACATTCGTGCGGCGTTGAAAGATTTCAAAAGCGCGAGATATCAAAAGAGAGAGAGAGAGAGAGAGAGAGAGAGAGAGAGAGAGAGAGAGAGAGAGAGAAGGGCGGAGAAAACAGAAGACAGAATCGAAAGTAGTGACAAAGATAGTAAAAAGTTATCGCTGAGAAGGAACGAAGTTAAGATGTTACTTGCCGCTTGACCGATAGATAAACAGATAACGTAACAATAGAAGAAAAAAAGAAGAATCTTTCACAAAAACGGGATTAGGAATGCCGAGATAAAAACGGTGATGTTCCTGCAAAATTATTATCATATTTAAAGGACTATCACACCTTTAATATGATTGAAATTTAAACGCATCCCCTAATGATAGCCGTCTTGACCATAATGTTAAAAGGACTTAAGTTTGGTTAAAGCACATGTCTTAGCGAGGCTTCAAAAATTAAAGGACTGCCGACGGAAGTCTGTCATTATTTATCTCCGCTTTATCGCTAAACATCACCAAGTACAAACCTCGGAATTTTTAAGTGAGTTTTGTCCATTTTATTGCCCTGTCCTGGCAAATAATCACTAGGTGTGTCAGAAACTTTGTGGAAAATATTGAATAATTCGACCTCCCTGTGTTTCCAAGCTTATAACTCCTCGAAAAATGTAATTCAACCCCTAATTTTTTTGTTCAATTAAAGGAGCAAGGACCAAGGTTTCATTTATAAAACCAAAAACAAAGAAAAAACAACGTGATTTAAAAAAAGGGTTTAAACTTGGACTTTACAGGTAAATTTCTAAAAACAGTACTTTTATTTGTTTTAAATTTGAATAGCTTATTTATTGATCTTTTATCTTAAATTTTTGATATATAAAACTTTGGTGAGTAAATTAATTATTTACTTTTTAATAGACATTTCAAAATAGGGGGTGAATTAATTTGACCCGCTATCTTTCCAAGCTTATAACTACTCGAAAACTGTATTCAAACCCTAATATTTTTTCAATTAAAGGAGCAAGGACCAAGGTTTAATTTAAAAAAAAAACAAAAACAAATAAAAAACAACATGATTTAAAAAAAAGGTTTTAAACTTCGGAATTTACAGGTAAATTTCTAAAAACACTACTTTTTTGTTGTTTTAAATTTGAATATATTATTTATTGGTCTTTTATCTTCAATTTGTGAGTAAATCAATTATTTAAAACTTGGGTGAGTAAATGAATTATTTACTTTTTAATAGACATTTCAAAATGGGGGGGTGAATTAAAAAACAACGTTTGTTTAAAATATTACATTGAGTTTATTGGAAACAGTATAAAATTTCACATTGACCCTTAAAATATCGTAAAAATAGAATCAATAGAAAAATTTTGATAGATTTTTAAAGTTTAAAAATTGAAAAATACTGAACTCCTAAAATTCGATTAATTTGATTACTGTTTTTAAAAAATAAAAGAAAAATATTTCTATTACTTTTTATACAACTTTAATAATTTATTTTGGAAGTATCATCTATAAAGAAAATAAACAACCCACTTTTAAAAGAGAAATTACGAGTTTTTTTATATTTTATTCGCAGTTTCGTGTTAGGGGTGTAAAAAATTCCAACAAAAATTCTGATACACCTAAATAATCACAGCTAAAATATATTAAATAATTTCACAAACACAGGTTTTTAACTCGATCTGCTAGTAATTATTTATCCACGTGCTAATATTATTCAGTTATATTCGGAACTGTTCTATTTTTATTCTTTTTAATACTCTTACACACACGCGTGAGTGTGAATATATATATATATATATATATTTATATATATATAGCAGAACTGGTAAATAGTGAAAACTTGAAGAAGGTGCTCACTACTATTGCAGAGAAAAATATATTACCCTTTTATCTGTTTAGTTACACATGTTTCCGCGACCAAATCGTATCAACGATCCAATAACTTCGTCGGACTTGGACAGAAGTCGTTGTTATGATTTAAAAAGACGGTATTAGAAGAAGACGATTACAAAAAGGGGGGATCTCCATTTAGATCCGACAGCATTTAATTTAATTTAATTTAATTTTGAATCGTCTTCTTCTAATACCGTCTTTTCAAATCATGATAACTACTTCTGTCCAAGTCTGGCGAAGTTACTGGATCGTTGATAAGATTCAGTAGCGAAAACATGTGTTACTAAACAGAGAAAACGTTAATAATAATAATAATAATAATAATAATAATAATAATAATAATAATAATATATATATATATATATATATATATATATATAAGATTGGTATACATAAGGCAATATTCTAGTATTATTATTAAGTTGGTGCAAAAATAATGTCGTTTTTAACGTTCAACTTCAAAAAATCATGACTTTTTTTAAATGAACTTTTTAATCAAAATATGAGCCCTTAGAATCGGCACATTTTTGCCATCGGGAAACAAGTTTATTTATTCTATTAGCATAGAAATCTGGATTTCTGGAAGCGATGAAGTCATTGAAGGCAGATTCGGCATCATCTCGGCTTTTGCAGCATTTTTTCGCACAGGAAGTTATCGAGATGCTTGAAAAAGTGATAATCGGTGGGCGAGAGGTCCTGTGGATTTGACATGAGGTAGAGTCTCGTAGACCAATTCCTTCAGCTTCTGCAGGGACTGTTGAGCAGCATGCGGGCGAGCGTTGGTATGGAGGAGAATTGGTCTCTTCATATAGATTAATCTCGGGAACATACGTTGAAACTTCTGGTGTATTTATCAATTTGTCGGCAGTACTTCTCAGCCGTTATCGTTTCGCCAGGATTCAAGAAGCTGTAATGGATGAGATCGGATGCAGACCACCAAACAGTCACCATAACATTTTTTTGGTGCAATTTCGGCTTCAGGAAGTGTTGTGGAGCTTCTCCGGTATCTAGCCACTGTGTTGCTTGTCGTAGAGGCTCCACTTCTTATCACACATCATAATCCATTCGGGAAATGGGTCGTTTTGGTTGCGCAGAAGGAGCGTAGAAGACACCTCAACAGGACGATTTTTTATTATTGTTCAGTTTTATGCGGCACCAATTTATTCAACATTTTTTTACTCCCATATTTGCTTTAAATGGTGAATGACTGTGGAGTGGTCGACCTCAGGTTCAACAGCAACTTCCTGTGTGGTTTTGTGAGTATCGGCTTCAATTAAGGCTTTCAAATGTTCGCTATGAACCACAGTTGGCCGGCCGCGACCGTATTCATCTTCGAGGCTCTCATCACTATGTGAACGGTTACTTTGTCACAGGTTACCAACTGTGATCTTCCCAGCCCACGCATCTTTATCGTCTTTCACAGGGAATTCTCCGCGAGTTCTCCCGGCGCAGCAGGATCTCGAGGATCGGTTGGTCGGTTACAATTTAACCTTCGGGTTGATATGCCGTATCACTCTGGAAGTGAATAGATTTTCATGCACAGAAAAGAAAGACAAACTCAGCTTTCTCTATTCTACGAGTTAATTCAAGTCAAATTTACAAAATATAATATAAACTTATATACAATTGTCCAATTTTGATCTCTTACAAAACACTCTATTGAATCTTACTCTCCGTGTTTTACGGTAGCGACGGATGGTGGAAGGTGTGTGGCGACGATTTTTCGATTAGTGTTAGGTTCTCTCAAGACCCAGCCAAAAGTCTCCAGTTGACTGATTTTGGCCTGAGGATGCGCTTATATAGTGAGTTGGTGGGTAGGGTAGGTTGTTCTCTAGACCAATCGCCAATCAATACGTCATTCCGGGGAATTCCCGATCCCATGTGTGTGTGCTGGTGATTCTGCGAACGCTCGCAGCTTTCGGTTCCCACAAACAGGGAGGATTACCCCCCGTTACCCTTCGTCTGGCTACAGAAACGAAATCATATTCGCTATGTTCTCAAACCGACATCAAAGTGTCACTTTTCCACCAACAATAAAATGTATATATCGGTTTTACAAAAACATAATAAAATTCACAACTCAACTCTTCCTTTCAGCAAGGTTGTCCGCCGCTACCCGGGCAGGCACTAATGCTTAACAATCAATACAAGCATAGTTTCCCGGCTTCCTTCAGTGTATCGGAGGCTTAATCTCTCCCAATGTGGAGCCCTACCGCTCCCGGAGAGGGTCACGCCACAACTATTGCGAAATTTCTTAAACCACACGTTCGTTAGTGGTTCTTCGGATCAAAGCATCATTGATATCACGAGCTGTCTCGGCAGCTTTTCGGCCTAGTTTGAACTGGAACAAGAAAATCGTGCGGATTCAAATTTTGTCCATGCTGACGAAAAGCTTACAAAAAATGAGTTAAGAGATTGAGAACGGAAACAGATAACGCAATTCGGTAGAGCGAAAAATGCGCTTAAAAAAATTATATAATATGGCTATATATGTATCAATGAATTAATTCAGAAATTATATATATATAAGTAACATATGTGAGAAGACGGTATTGTTTTTGCATTGACCTAATATAAATTGTAAGTTGTTCATTTTTGATGGAGACGACTTCTTTGTTCATTTTTTTTTTTTTGGTTTTTGTTTTGCTGAGTTTTGATAGCAATTACATCGAAACTCGAAAAAACTATAATAAATACAACGACCGGCATATGCCCCCCCACACACACACAGACACACACACACACATATACACACACACACTTACAACAAAACTACGTGAACAGATAAACGATAAAAAATGAAGCAATTAATCGTCAATGGCATCATAGCGTAATGGATTAGGGCGCTGGACTGAAATACATAAGATCCAAGGTTCGAATCTTTATAACAAAGCCGGTCTTGTGCAACGAACTTTTTTTTTTTGAGTTGTGCTCACTCATTATTTAATTTAAAGATCTTGCAGACTGTCCACGTTCGGTTGAGAAGGCCTTCCGTCTGTAAACAGGAGGAATGTCTCTTCGGTTTAAGCGTGTTTAGTGTCTAGGATATTCGAGTTATATAACATTGCTGTATTTAAAAACTTTCCCCCATTTTTTCTCCATACATAACGTAACGCAACGTGATTTTATTTTTACATATTTTCGAATCCCATTCGTTTTTTTTTGTCCAAAACAAATCCCTCGATACAGCTTTGATAAAGCGAGGGCGCAACCGGTCAGCTGACTCCCCCATTTTATTCTTGTCTTCTCTTCACCCTTAACTTTATTTTAAACGTTGACTTTATTTTAAACGTTTTTAATCAAGAATTTAAGTCTTCCCTTTATGTTGCGTTATATATATATATATATATATATATATATATATATATATATATATATATATATATATATATATATAGTAGTTTTTTTATATCCGTTAGAATATAATTTGATAAAGTTCGTTTTGCACGATATGTTGCAATTTTACAAGAACGAGATGTTAAAAAATTAGTTCTTAAATCAAATAACAAATTGCAACACTTAATATATAAAAAGTTTGGGTGTACTACCAACCCAAATATTGCAAGTAACGTTCTTAATTTATCTTCCCATGACTTGTCACCTTCAGAACTACTGGTCCTTGATCATGGGTTAGATTTTTGTATTCCTTTGCCCGGTGTTAAACGGGAAGAGGTATTTTCTGAATGTGAAATCCTCAATGCCCAAGCGGAGAGACTTGCACCAGTCTCTGAAACCAAAACTAGGAATCTCAAGGCAAAATTGAATGGCCTTGCTCACAGTTACGCCAGTACACCAGTGTCGCATTCTGAGTTTAAATGGCGCAAAGAGCATTTTGCAGTTTTTAAAACCCTACGACAAGACCCATGATTAGTCATTACTAGGCCTGATAAAGGGTCAGGGGTGGTTATACTAAATCATCATGAGTACGTTGACAAAATGTTAGTAATACTAGATGACAAAGACAAATTTACAAAATTGGGCCCTGTTGCAACTCATGATTCGACCGCCTCATTAGGAACCAAATTTCAAAAGAAACTGGTCAAGTGGGTCGAAAACGGTGTACTTCCGACGAACATAGCTAGTGAGAAAGCCCCTCTGGATCTATCCGCCCAAGGCTATATGGTTTCCCTAAAACCCATAAAGCGTATATCCATTAATGCCCATTCTCTCCATGGTAGGGTAATCGCAACACAAGGTCTCAAAATGGATCTTTGACTTTTTACAACATGTTTTACAACATTATAGTAAATATTGTCTTAAAGATTCATTTTATTTTGCTGACTTTATTAAAAAGTCTAAAATTGTTAATAGATTATTGTGCTCCTATGACATTAGCAATCTTTTTACATGTATCCCTGTTTTGGAAACTAGAGACTGTGCAGATTTTTTATATCGGGGCCGGATATCACCTCCTCCTATTCCTGGAAACATCTTTATTGAACTTATGAAATTTGCCACGACATCTGTGGAATTTAGTTTCAACAATATTATGTATCGGCAAAAAGATGGTGTGGCCATGTGCTCAGTACTTGGACAAACCATGGCGAATATTTTTGCGGGGGTCTATGAAGAGCGCTTACTATCTGGACCCATAAAAACCATTAGTGTACTTCCGATATGTTGACGACACGTTCTGTTTATTTAATAACCAAACGGAAGCAAACACCTTTTTGCTTCTTACTCAATGGAATGCATCCCGCGTTAAAGTACACCTATGAGGGAGAGTGCAATTCATCCATAGCTTTCCTTGATGTATTCGTAGCAAAAACGCCATCTAGTTACCATACATCTATATACCGCAAACCAACATTTACAGGTTTGTACACTCGTTGGGATTAATTTTGTCCTAAAAACGTAAGATAAATCTAATTTGAACCCAAACACATCGTGCTCTTAAGATTGTTCCAAGTTAAAATTAGATGAGGAATTGGAAACAATTACGGATACTTTATCCAAAAACGGGTACCCAATAGATGTGATTAGGTCAGTTGTTCAAAAGAAATTCTCTCGAATTAAAGAGAATATAGTAGCCAAATGTCCAATTTATCTTCTTTTGCCTTTGTTTGGTACAGTAAGTGAAAAAATTGCCAAACAAATAAGTTCAGCAGTTCATGGATGTTATTTTATGCCAATGTGCGTGTTGTGTTCTCTACGAGAACTTTGTTACCATTTTCTCGAAAATACGTTCTACCCCCCCCCCATTATTATAGTAACGTTATTTACAATTTTGAATGTGGTTGCGGTGCCAACTACTTGGGTCAAACGACATTAAGATTAGATGGAAGAATCCAACAACATGTACCCAGTAAAATTAGGAATGGAACCTACCCGGCAACGTGAACGTGAACGTGATTAATCTCTATGGTATTCGACAATAACGCTGTTTTATTTTAATCGTTTTCCCACTTTTTTCTCTCCCCGTAAATTGAATAAAACACAATTTTAATCGCTTTTTCATTCTTTGTTTTAAAAATTCCCTCGATACAGCTTTGAGAAGCGAGGGTTAAAACCGATCAGCTGGCTCCCCACTTCTCTATCTTTCCTCTCCTGTTCCTCCCTTTCTTCCCTCCTTTTTGAAGAGACTATTAAAGGAATATATATATATATATATATATATATATTTATATATATATATATTTATATATGTATATATATATATACAAATTTACTTTTAATCATGAATCATAAAAGTCTTCCCTTCTTAATTGCAATATACATACATACATATATATATATATATATATATATATATATATATATATATATATATATATATATATGTATATATATATATATATATATATATATATATTCGAGCGGAGGTATTTGGAGGATGTCAAAACATCGTTAATACAGTACTCACTCCGCATCAGCCGTATAGCGCAATTGTGAGAAGCCTTCACTGTCATTTGGGCGGCCAGGTTTCGATCCTGGCTTGAGGTAGTTGCCTGTCTAGCCGCACTGATGAGCAGTGAAACAGCGAAACACTACTGTATGTGAATGACTATATATATATATAGAGAGAGAGCGAGAGAGAATGAGTGAGATAGATAGATAGGAGTAGACGCGTAGATATAACAGGATAATAATAGAGGAATACAAGCAAATTCGACTCGTGACCAACAGACCGTGGCAAGCTCGATCAATTTTTTTCTGAAAGTTGTGTATAGACGAGTTAATAATCACACGAAACGGGGTCGTCGTCGCATAGTTTAGTTAGTTTTTGTCCGATGCAAACGGACAATTGGAAAAACGAGATTGAATTCATCGTCATGAAAATCACGACGTCCATTTTGAAAATGCTTTTAGCAAAATAGAGACATGGGTGACGTTGATTAAATTGCACGAAGCAAGACGATGATGGCGGAGAGCATAGGTAATGGTGTTAATCTTATCATAAGAAAGATAGCAAAAATGTCGGGAATACAAAGCGCGGACGACGCTCCAGCGACTGTGGACAGTTGACAATATTAGCGGGTCCTGTTTTTTGGGGGTAGGTGAGACTTAACTGGCCAATGGTGCCGCTGGTGGGACGAGATGAAGACATGAGAATTGGGATGTGTTTACACCAACGGAGGGTGTTTGGTAGGAATGGGTAAGTGTCGCGTCTGTGCAATAAGATGAAACGCATTTGACCAGATGTAATGGCGGCCGGTAAAATAGTTGCTATAAATGACGCGAAAGTCACGTCTCGTGGACGCCTTTTCACTTTATGTCGTCGTTAACTTCGTTTTCTTTGCGTGGGTTTGATTTTTACTGAAAACTTGTTTTCTCATCACGACAAAGCTTCTGAATGGACAGATTTTGGGATATTATTTTCATTATTGTTTTTCTTATTCTATAGTTTTTTTTTTAAACATCCCCGTCTTACAACAAACTAATCCATCGTTCTTTCTTTATTTTTTTTTGTTTAATTTTTATTTATTTTCTCTTTCTTATTTTAAATGAACTCATTGGTGTTATTGTTTTGTTTACTTTTCCCCTGTACAAAACGCAATAATTTTTAGCAACGACAAAAAAAAAAAAAAGAAAAAAAAAACAAAAAAAAAAAAAAAAAACAATTTTCCTCTGCAAAGCAACAAATAAAAAAAACACACGAAAAATAATAAAGATATGCAGGAGTTAATTGATAGAAAACTCCTTTCCGCAAACTTTCTCTGTTCGGTATTAAATAATGATAAAATATTTGATATGCCGTAAAAGAAGATCATCAAACATTGCTTACATTTGCTTCTAAGTTGACTTTCTATTTTATTATTTCTCTCTATCATTTCTACGATCCTGGATGATGCTCCCTCCCAGCTCTATCATTTGTGTCTGCCTCATTCCTTTTCTCTTCTCATATAATTAAACGCATCCCATTGCCTCTATAATTAGACCGCTCAGTTAGTATCTCGATATTTATCCTCCCCCCACCGTTAAATGATGTGACATAACAGTAAGAAAGTGCGATTTGGAGTATTGTCACCTTGAGGAAAGAGCACTCTTACCACCTGCACGAGTAAATGTTTGGGCAACCTTGTTCGCATTCCGTAGTAGGCGATTCGCAATACATTAAAATATTCGCAAAGGTAGAAGACAAAGCTGGGGCGGGCATCATCAAGGATCTTAGAACATCAAATCCATTCCTCAATTACCAAGAAACATCCATCTTAATAATAGCATATACTTTGTTGGATTTGACGCCGAAGAAACAACTTGGTGTATTAGTATATCACCATTTCTATTAATATTATTTTATTGGAATTTTTTAGCGATATTACCAACTTCGAAACGCTGTTCTTGTTTTTCCGCTACTTTAGCGTTTTTTTAAAGAACTATAAACTCTTATTGGTAATCACATATATATGAATTGATCGCCCTTATTTTTTATGAGAGGTATTTATTTATTTTTATTATTAAAAATACATTTAACGTGCATAAAAGTACACCTATGGACACGCATGTTTCTGGCTTTTTAGCCTTCGTCAGCACAGGCCAGGGTCGAACCCATGATATCAGTATCCGTATACTTAAACGATATACCACCGTCGATTACCACGTGCAGATATATATATATATATATAGATTTATATATATATATATATATAGATTTATATATATATATATATAGATTTATATATATATATATATATATATATATATATATATATAATCAAGTTATTAAGTTAAATCCATGTCCAAGGAATCTACATCTAAAATGTAAAGTGTTTAGACACAAAATTGGCGAAGGAGTTTGGTAGAGTTTTCCAATGACAAATCGTTGAACTTTGACCGCTTAACAGCCAAATTTCTGGCCAAAAATCGATTACAAAGATTTTCCATAAACTCAATACCCTGTATATCAAATTTCGTGTCTGTAGACTGAAAATTAACAGAGTATTGTGTAGGGAAATGACAGACACACATACAGACAGACACACAGACACTTTCACTTTTATAGATATATAGATTAGTAGATTGAGATTGTCGGACTGACTTCCTCATCTTGGTTGTTATTGTCACAACGTTTCGGCCGTTTTGCCCTCCGGCCTTCGTCAGGTGAACGGTTTGTTAGGAGTCTCGAACTCAACCCTTTATTATTATTACGGGGGTACCGTGTTCGGACTCCAGCTAGGCTTTGGGACATAGTTGCTGATTCTCTGTTTTTCAATGTTACTTTTTCACTGCCTTCGTTCATATGTCACTAGGACAATTCTTAGTTGGTTTTTGTTAATGTTAAACCTATGTTGTTATTCAAGGTTTTCTCTCTCTATCAGAGGTGTCCAAATTGCATTCAGCTCTATGCTTGGTTTGCTCAGTAGGTTGTTATGTCCGAGCATGTGAGCTGTTTCTTTAAGTTTTCTCACTTTCCAGTGGGTCTCTCTGTTTATTATTTTTACTTCATCCCATAGGGGGCGATGATCCCCCCTCTCCATCCAGACATGGTTGGCTATACCCGATTTTTCCGTCTCCCCTTTAGTTACCGCTTTTCGGTGTACTTCCACCCTTACTTTAAGGGGGCGGCATGTTTCACCCTTGTAAACCTTTCTGCAACTGCATGGGATGGAGTATATGCAGTTTTTGGTCATGTTCTCATCCATGCGGGGCTTCACTCGTACCAGGTGTCGTCTGAGTGTTGACTCGCTTTTGAATACCGTCCTGATGTTGTAGGGGGCACATATTCTCTGAATCTTTTCGGAGATGCCTCGTATGTATGGTAGGCAGACCGTTGGAGGTTTTTGGGTTTCATTCTCCTCTCTTATACTATTAACACGTCTGGTGGATAGTATGCTATCGGGGTAGTTGTTACGACGGAGGGTATTCTTCAACCTGACCATTTCTTGGTGGTATGTAATGGTGTCGCTACTTATTGTCTCTGCTCGATGTTGTAAGCAGCGTGCGATTCCATGTTTGATACTGTATGGGTGATGGGAGTTGAAGTTTAGGTATTGTCCGGTGAAGGTAGGCTTGCGATATACGGATGTCTTAAACCCATGCTCTGTGCGTGATATGAGTATATCAAGGAAGGCCAGTTGGTTATCTTTTTCTTTCTCCATTGTGAACTGTATTGATGGTCTTATTGAGTTCACATGATTTAGGAGAGCCTGGATGTCTTCCTGATGGGGCCAGAGTATGAAGGTGTCATCAACGTATCTTAGCCACATGGTGGGCTTTAAGGGAGCTGAACCTAAGGCCATGTCTTCGAAGTATTCCATGTATATGTTCGCCATCACTGGTGATAATGGCGAGCCCATAGCTAGTCCCTCCTCTTGTCGATATAGGTCAGTACCCATTCTGAAGTAGGTTGTTTCTATGCAGAATGTCAGCATTTCCATTAAGTTTGGCAATGGTACACATGTGCGCTCTTCTATGGAGAGGTCCGCAGCTAGTTTGTCTTGAATTACTGCTAGTGCCTCACTAGTTGGGACTTTAGTGAACAGGCTAACCACATCTAGGCTTACCATTTGGTTTGTACTGATGGGTGCTCCCTTGATCAGTTCCGTGAAGTGGGCAGAATTCTTTACATGTGTTGCTGACTTGCCTGCTAATGGGTTTTCCACAAGGTACCTGCTCAGTGGGTGGCATGCTGAGCCTCGGCAGCTCACTATGAGTCTGAGTGGAATACCGTCTTTGTGTATCTTGGGGAGACCGTACATATGTGGTAGCTTACTGTAATGCTGGACCAGCTGTCTATATCTCATCGGAGCGATGTGTTCCTTGTTTTTCGTAAGGATTTGTAACAGCTTTCTTTCGGTTTTCAAAGTTGGGTCCTTCTTTATTTTACCGTAGCTACCATCTGCGATTAGGCCTGCCATTTTTTCAGAGTATTCCGACATGTCCATCACCACAGTAGCATTGCCTTTGTCTGCTGGCAGAATTATTATACTGCTGTCACCCTGTAGGTTTCTTATAGCCAGCCTATCTTCCCGAGAGATGTTTGATTTAGGAGGCTTGGCTTTCTCGAGTACTTGTCTCACTTTCCATCTTATTTCATCACCTTGGGTTGATGGGATTCTCATGGCTATATCTTCCATGTGTGTTATGATATCTAAGAATGGAACGCGTTTGGTTGTTGTTGCGAAGTTGAGACCTTTATTTAGTACTGCTTCCTCTGAGTGACTCAGTTGGCGGCTGCTGAGGTTGATGACCGCTTTCACAGGTGAGCGGTGTTTTGATGTTACAATCCTCTGGTCTTTGAGCTTTGTGAGCTTCTTGATTTGGCGTCCTTTGACCTTCTCATATTCTTGTCTGTACGATTTATCCAGATCTGATTGGATTCTCACCCTGTCTTCCTCTTGGGTCACTTTGACAAGGAACGATGTTAAGGTGTTGGAGATTTCGTTCCTTAGTTTTTGTTTATTCCAGCGGGTGTGTTGGATTCTTTCTCGAACGAGGGCATGCCCTGCCCTTTCCGCGACTCTACGTTCCTTCCTGGAATCCACTGCTGTTTTTAATGTCAACCCTGCTGGTATGAGTTTTAAGTCTCTACATCTGTACAGGAAGGTTAGATGGTTAGCGAGTCTTGCCAGTTTCATATGACGCTTTTCTAGGTGTCGCCATTCAATCCTAATGTCGGGTCCGTACCGATTCGATAGTAATTGTCTGTATTTTTGAGATGAGTTGTTTTCATTGATTGAGATTGTCGGACTGACTTCCTCATCTTGGTTGTTATTGTCACAACGTGGAAAGTGAGAAAACTTAAAGAAACAGCTCACATGCTCGGACATAACAACCTACTGAGCAAACCAAGCATAGAGCTGAATGCAATTTGGACACCTCTGATAGAGAGAGAAAACCTTGAATAACAACATAGGTTTAACATTAACAAAAACCAACTAAGAATTGTCCTAGTGACATATGGCCGAGTGGTCCTAGACGTTGTAGCAAAGTTTACAGTTACCCAAAGGTGCTGAGTTCAATCCTGAACGAAGGCAGTGAAAAAGTAACATTGAAAAACAGAGAATCAGCAACTATGTCCCAAAGCCTAGCTGGAGTCCGAACACGGTACCCCCGTAATAATAATAAAGGGTTGGGTTCGAGACTCCTAACAAACCGTTCACCTGACGAAGGCCGGAGGGCAAAACGGCCGAAACGTTGTGACAATAACAACCAAGATGAGGAAGTCAGTCCGACAATCTCAATCAATGAAAACAACTCATCTCAAAAATACAGACAATTACTATATAGATTAGTAGTTAATGTGTATCATAGTGTTTTTTATATCTCCTCAACGTATGTAGTATGCGTGAGGAAAATGTATCTCACATGTTCGTTTCATATAACTGCACTGTGGAGATACACATAAGAGATATTTAAGCATAAATAGACCGCAGACATTCTTCGAATATCTACTTTTGTTTAGATTTCATGTTCACTTAAATGTGTTATCAGTTATATTTTTCTTAGGTTTTCGTTTCTCTATGTTTCCTCCCATCATTGAAGATATTTTCATTTCCTCGTGTTAGCATTCTCTCTTTTATTCTCTCTTACTTTTTGTTATATTTCACATCTCATCCTCGTCGCCAACTGTTATGTTTGCAGGTTGAACCAAATGACGTATAAGGCAATACAAATGAAGACTCAACAAACAAAGGTAGATCAATAAGAAGTGTATTAGGAAAAGTATATTTACAGTATATTTACATAATGTTTGTCAGGTAAGAGAGTCTTGGCTGGAGAACATATCTGCTCTCGGCTCGGCCTTCCGTGGCTTCTGGTTAACACACACTCAAACTAACCGAGTCTTGCTATTTATGTGCAATATTATCGCATATGTAAATGAGTGGGTGCCACCACAACACTTTTATATTCGCATTCCCTCAGCCATGACCGATTAGAATTGTTAAGCAAGTAGGTATTATGTTATTTTCTTTTAGTATTGACAGTAGTCACGTTTGAATCTTCAACTTTCATAACACTGATTGTGACACAACACCTTTATCTATTTCGAATGTACAGCCATAAAAAGCTTCAGCGTGACCGACCAGCCAACTGGCGGCAATAGACTATTGTAACATAAGAATAGCCAAAACAGTCTGCCCGTTATTAAACAATTATTTAAAATTCTAAATGACCAAGGCTGATGTTACGTATCTTAACAAAAAATGAGAGCGATCTATTCATTAATATATATGAATAACACCAAGAGCTTATAGATCTTAAAACACCGCTAAGGTAGCGAAAAAACCCCAAAACTATAGCGTTTCGAAGTTGTTAATATCGCTAAAAAATGCCAATAACAAAATCTTTACTTTATAATCGATACAAACCTATACCTCATTTGATTGGCCTTTTATTCTTCAATAATTTTACCTGTTCATATTTGACTTTTAATTGAAATATTCTAGTATTCACGTCAATTTGAATAAATAACTTCAAATTGAGGAGGCAAAAAGAAAGTCCGCAGCAACAAGCTCGCTTAACACCAGCTTAAATTATCGCCCCAAATAAGTTTAAAATATCCACCAGCAAGTATCAAAGCATCTCTAATCGTAATTGTTGTTGTTCCAGGTTATGCAACGTAACATTTAGTCTATATGCCACGACTTTCTCTTAGTAATCTCCAGCTTTCTGATTTATCCAACCAAGAAATTGGTTGCAGATTGAAATGTGATGAGAAAACGGTACGAATGACCGTGCAAAAGCACCAAAACACCGGCAGTGTTCGTGATACCCCTAAATTTGGTCATACTTGAGTTACTTCTAACAGGGAAGACAATGCTATCAAGATCCGCAGCTTAAGAAACCGATTTGAAACCGCTCCCCAAATCCAACAACAGTGCAATCTTGTTAAAAAGTGCCCTCTTTCTACTGTCAAGAACAGATTAAAGGAATTTAAATTGCGAAGATATGTTGCAAGACACATGCCAATGATTTCTGTAAAGATCAGAAAGCGCCGTCTGGAATTCGTCAGATGCAATGAAGATCGTGACTCTTCATATTAGTCAAAATGCTTTTTAGCAACGAAAGCAAGTTCAATAGGCTAGGCGATGATGGTAGGCAGTACGTCCGTTGGAGGAAAAGTATTAATTTAACCCTAGGTGCTCAGTTTCAATGCTGCAAGGTGGTGGAGGTTCTGTTTTGGTGTGGGCATTATTAGTACCAATGGTCCAGGGCCTATAGTTCGCTTGCAAGGTCGAATTAATTCGACCAAGTACATTAATATGTTGACTGAGTATTTTCTACCCTACTTTGGTCGGAATTTGAATGATAATCCCGTACATGTAGGATAATGTGCACATCCACACAACTGGCAATATCAAGAGGTTCCTGGAAGAGCATGATATTTCGTGTTTGGATTGGCCTGCACAATCTCCAGACCTAAATCCTATCGAAAACGTATGGCATTACATCAAGCAACAGCTACGCAATGATAAAATTTAAATTTGGAAGAACTTTGGACAGAAATTAAAGAAAAGTAGGATGCCCTTTTCCCCGGAGTATTGTTACAATCTAATCCAAGGAATTCCCAAAATATTGCAGGCTGTCGAAGTGCAGAAGGATTATGCTACTAAATATGTACTAGTTAATTGTGTTCCTATTGTATTTGTGCTGCATATATGTCCTGAAGTTATATTTTTTCCATTGTGCGGACTTTCTCTTTGCTTCCTCAATTTGAAATTATTTTTTAAATTGACGTGAACACTAGAATATTTCAATTAAAGTCAAATATGAACAAGTAAAAGTAGAGAAGAATAAAAGGCCAATCAAATGAGGTATAGTTTATTTAAACAATTACATCAAATTTTGCTGAAATTTGCAGTTTTGGAAAAAATTACAAGTGCGGGCTTTCTTTTTGTCGCCTATGTATATTAGGCTAGTGCAAAAATAATGTCGTTTTTGACGTTCAACTATATATAAAAAACACATAATTTTTGCACCAACCTAACATATATATATATATATATATATATATATATATATATATATATATGTGTGTGTGTGTGTGTGTGTATATATATATATATATATAGATAGATAGATATGTGTGTGTGTGTGTGTGTGTGTAAGGAGATATTACCGTTCATATAGTATGGTTGAACAATATAAGAGTTATTCCAATAAGGCATATGATACCATTGAACCATCAAATAAAATATGTGACACATTCAAGCCATTCTCTTTAGTAGTGTTTTATGAAACAAGGAAAGGAATGTGATTTTTACACAGTTACGATCAAATAATGGATGATCTACAAAATCGATAATGCAAATTCGGTATCAAATTATGGTTTCTTACGTCAAAAGGCACCCTGCCTTGTTTCAATGATGAAGCAACACTTTTCAAAATGGACAATTACTTTTAAGTGATAATATTCCAAAGTTCGAATTTTCGCTCATCAGTGCAAGCGATACTAGTAATACAACTACGACATACTTAACATTTCTACTCAGCCAAAGTTGACATAACGAGAGCAGCCTAAGCCCGTGTATTAAATAATGGGTTTCATCTGCTATACCGTAAACATTTCGGACGCAATGAAAAGAATCTAAAGTTCGACAATCTGTACCTAAAGACAGTCGGGTGTTACCTCGTCCGATATGTTTGGAGAATAGCATCAAAGTTGGGAACTCAGCTCGAATTTTACAATAATACAAGGTTTTCGCTTTGCATGGAATGAGTCGACATCTTTATTATTTGTTGCAATCAGCAACTGTCGTAAAAGTCATGAAAATGTAATATTTCTTATTGTGTTTTTTTAAAGATTCATTTTCTAATTGTGTTTTTTTAAAGTTATGGTCGATTACCTATCAAATTGTCAAAGCATGCATTAATGTATAGCATAAAATGATCTACAATTTTAATAGGGAAAAAAAACATTTCATAAAAAAATCTCTCAAACTATGATCCCACTTGGCTCCAACTGATATAAATGGATCTGCTCTCAAAGGAACGTCTTGTTTTGACCTTCACCTTTGACCTGAAATAGAAGACTTACACCAAATATGTCGTTGAGTAAATAATTGCGTCATTCCACTGCTTCGAGAAAATAACTTTCCTAACGCAATCCTATATACGCATGAGCTAAATTCGTCCTATAATGGAGTACTCTTGCGACATCCGGGGAGGAGCTGCTCGGATACCTATCCTACCTTGACAGAGTTCAAAACAGAAATCTCTTAGGTGCAACCTCTTTTCCACAAAAGAGACGTTGCAGGTTGGTCTTTATTATATGGCTATTTTCATGGGAAGTGCTCAACTGAAAGGCTTTTAAAATAATAACATTGTTATTTCAGCAGGGGGGGCAAAAGAGAACAAGTCCCCATGTATTTGTTTCATGTAAGGTTTTTATTTGAGGGGATGGGGGGCGATACTGGTAATTGTCGATATCGAAATACCCTGGCAAAATGTGAAAGAAATTGTCAACGTCCATCAAACTTAAACATCGAATTGAAAACTTGAAAATAAAATGAAACGAATTTATTTTTATTATTATCGGCGAAGATGTATTTCCCCTGTAATTATTTTAGTAAGAACGAATTAGTAATTTGTTATCATTCTTACTAAAATGAAATACAATTATTAATTCTTTTTTCCATGCGTACTTGAATAAAATCCACTAAGAATGCAAGGAATAAATACTACGACACTATAACATGACAAATAAGTAATAAACAAGAATTATGTGATCTTGGCACGAATGCCAGAGAATGAAAAAATGACAAATCGTTCAAGGTCGGCGATGGTATTTCCATTTCTCCAGGCAACGTCGAGACAATGATGAGATAGTTAACAATATAAGTTCCATATTTTTGAATGCACGTTAGTAACTGTTAAGACAACAATGCGCACCTTGAGAAAGAAACAACCTTATCAGAAAATACACAACAAAATATTAAAATCTGGGAACTTTTACACAGTGCATTATAAGAAAAAAGCCTTCATTTAAAGATGGGAGTGAGAAAAAACTAGAATCCCTGAGAAAATATATTGCATGCCTCTAAGCTTAAGGCCCCTGATCATGAAATGCAACATATCATGTAGCGGCGAGATTTCCTATATGACTAGTTAGGCCAAGGGCAAGCACCTACTTGAGTGATGACCGGAGAGTAGAAGAGGTGGGTGTGCGCGTCCACACTTTGTGGATAATCCGCCACCGACACCACTTACGTGTCTTTGGCCATTAAACCTTCACAATAAAAGCGATAGGGGTGATGGAAGGCCTGAACAACGCGTCTTACAAATGCTTCACATTTTGAAGGAGTTTTTGTCAAGAGGGAACTCTTCTTGTATGTGTTTATAAAATTCGACAATAAAAACGGTAGAACTAGGGCGACTTAGCGTGTATGTGTTTAAGGGCCACCAGTAACAGAATCGATTATGGGTGTTAGTATCATTCAATTTCCCAATCTTTATTTTATTATTTTGGTTCTAAGGTTTGATAATTTGTATTATTTGGATTAATCCAGACGCAACTGATAAAAGTGCTAAATTATAATACGTTCTAAGTTACTGTCTTCTAGACGTTTATGCGTCCATCTTCAGTGCTGGAGATAATATGAATAAAATTACAAATTCTTCAAGCCTTCTATTCAAGCACTGACGACGTATCTAGAGCCAGCCACCACTATTTAAAAGTGTGTGATATTTACCGGGCAACATCGGAACGTGTACTTGTCGATTATCATTGTGATCATTCACGGCAAAACGTTTGTCAGCTAAAATATGTTGTATGATAATAAACTATTTGGATTATTTATTAAAATTAATCTAGAAATGTAACTTAAAAATGTTATCATAATTTAATTGACAACTTAGAAATTATGGCATGTAAAAAATCAGATAATTTTCTTTGTGACGTATACTAATGACGTCATTTAGAAGAGGAAATGGTCCTTGTGAGCGACATGGTAAGAAGTAAGAGAAAACAGATAGTCGGAGTCGGGGTATATATATATATATATATACAGAGAGAGAGAGAGAGAGTGAGAGAGAGAGAGAGAGAGAGACGGTCGAGAGATCGTGATAGCCCCGAGTAAACGAATTAAGGAATGGCGATAGTCAGAATCAGCAACTTTCCAAGAGGGGAAATCTCTGGAATTCAAAGTTGCCGAAAATAAAACCTTGGGCTCTGTCATTTCTTAGGGGAGAACTTTCATTGCAACTTTCCATCAAGACAAGACTCAAGATGAAACATATTTCTTGATTGGCCAGATGTTGAACGTCCAAATAAATGTCATTCTTCCTTTGTCTTGCGAAGGTTTTTATATATATTTTTGTTCTATCATGAACCGTATTTAAATCTAAATACACACACTGGACTTTAGATAGATGATCACATGTATATAGACAAGTACATACACTCGAATACACTCTAAACACTAGACGATAATAGAAACGCATGAATATACACAACGCCATTGAATTACATTAGAAAGAGCTACATTCAAAATTTCATATCGATTTCCGAATTTGACAGAAAAAGTCTAGAGTTCAAGCAAATGATACCACAGCAAATGACGGACATCCTCATGTAAGACTCAATTAAGCGTTTAAATGAAATCAAAACTATTATCTTATTTATAAAACTCACTATGTCTGTCCGTCTATCTGTCTGTGTCCATATTTTAAAACTCTATCTCTTCCTAAACTAAAAGTCGCAGAGTGGTGCTAGCAGCCTCAAATGATTTGAGTTTTCATAGACAGTCTTTTATAGGTCTTTCGCCGGTTAAAATAATTTTTCAGGGGTCAAAATTCAAAAAAAAAATTATTATACAGTTTGTACATTCATCTTAGTTTATTTTTATTCCGGTCATATGCATGTCACATTCATACAGTGGTAAAGTCACTAGCTTTGAATGCTACAGTTTTATTTCGGTTTTGATTCTAGCTGATGGCACCCAAGTACGTTTTTTACTTTTGAAATCACGACTCTTTAATAATGTATACAATAATATATACGCAATCTTGACAAATTAAAATATCATATTTAAGCGTATGTTACGACCGGGCAAACACGCGCGCCTCTTCCCTTCCGCTAGAAATTAGATAAGGAATTTAAGGGACAACTAAAAAAATGCAGTCTGACTATATTTTTTAAATATGCTTCATAGCTTGTCTTGTTTTTTGTAAACCAACCTTTAGCAGCCGGCGTTTTCTTAATTGTGACTGTCTGGTTGGAAATAAGAACCATATCTATTTGAATGAGGTATTTTTTTAGTTCGGACCTATAAGGAGACACTCAAAGTTCAACACGAACGAATGTGCGACAAGCGCTCGTACAAACAATGTACACACTACCGCAGACTCACTTGCGAAGACACCGTCAACTTGACACACGACGTCAACACGAAACAAACATTTTCCTTCCAAACGAAAAATTCACTTCACTGTCCAAGCAACTCGTTGCACATGTCAGCACAAATAAAAAACCAAACTTCCAGTTGTGAATTTATCAGCGTGCGTGCTGTATCTCAACTCGTATTGTTGATTCAACTTCTTCCTACGTGTTGATACGGATGTCCTGTAATTGTTTCTTTGTTGTTGCGTCTACTGTTCGGGAGAAAATGTGTATAGGCCTATATGATTTTGATCCTCGCGTTTGTTTCAGGGGAATGTCAGGAAACCGTGAAAAATGTTTGTCGAGCTCGAATTTTTCTTTATATTCGGTATGAAGTCGACAGCTCCGTGTTTATTTTTCTGCCGAGTCTGACGAGGGGTTATGTCATTGTAGTTCACTTGTTTTTCGTTGTTGAAATGTTCGTCTTTTTCTTTATCAAATAAAACGCGCGTCTCGCTCAAAACAATTAATTCCAAAAAGGTAGAGTCACCATGTTTGTTCGTTTCACGTCTCGTCGTGGTCGCCGATTTGTTGCGGGACTTGTGGTATAAAAAGAAATGCGTGTTCATCTCACGTCGGGTCACCAATTTGTTGTGGTGTGTCAACATAGGAACAATAACTTGAATTGAGGAAGGAACGAACAACGCGCTTATTTGAATTAAAACGAACTAGAATTTATTTCGTGAAGATACACATGAAAAAAAAAAGTTTACAACACGTGTTTAGTTTGCCGTGCGTCTCTCGCTGTTAGCTAGTGAGAAGGAAAGTGTATTGTTGTGAAGAGAGACAGAGAGGGTGTGTGTATGAGTGTTTCGTTCTAACACATCCGTTTCATTTTAAAATAACGGGGTCACCATCGTTTGTTGCGGGCCAGGATATAAATATCCTAACTCGCTACAAAAGAAAATAATGAAACGAATGGAAAGAAGGAAGCAAAACTCAATTGCTGGATAAAATAAACATGTCGTTTATTTTCTGTTGAAAATGAATGTCTTAGGTGTAACTCGTGTTCATGTCCGCGCGTGGAAAGAGGAGTGAGTAATGTAGTTGAAATGGGAATGACAGTCCAGCGTGTAGACAAAGAAAAAGATAGAGGGTTGACATTAGTGAAGCTGCGCGAACATGTTGGTACTTGAAAATATGGACGCGAACTTGTCTGGTTGATGGACCAAAGCAAAAGGGAAAAAAGAGTGAGAAAGTCAATCCAGTTCATGGAGAGAGAAGCGTATGAAGTGTTCGTACTGTCTGTTAGCTCTTGCCCCACATACAGTAGCACGGTTTGTGACGTGCGCGGGAGCGTGCGTCCCGAAAGGGCGCGCGGTTGGTCCGTCGACGGTTCAGGTCGTAAGCTGGTTCGAAAAAGGCTGTTTCCGGTGGTCTTTTGTGCATGTTTGGATTTCCTTCAAAGGGGAAGTGATGTTGACCATGTGTACGTACGTGTGCGTATATTTGAGTACATGTGTGTGCGTTAGCGTGTGTGTATATGCACGTGAATGTGAGTGTATGTACCGAACGTGAATATATGTACGTGTGTGTACGTGCGCGCGTATGTTTGTTTGCGCGTATGTGTATGACAAGAAAAATGGCTTGAGATGTGAACGCGTGTTTTTGTGCGAGACTAGAAAAGGCCTCATGAAACTTGCAGCCACTCACATTTAAGTGAAGACCAATGGTCGTTTAAACGATAAATCAATAGCAAGCGTCTGTTGATATAAAGCAACCTAGTTTGCAAAGGTTATTGAAAGATGTGATATATGGGAACGCTTCAAAAAGACACGGATGGAATACTGCTGCCATATCTGGGCAGGAGCTGCTAAAAACAGCCTATCCCGCCTTGACAGAGTACAAAATAGACTTAGTGGCTTAGAGGGGGATGCCCTTTTCTCTACCCTGCAACCTAAGTAACGTTTAACATTATAACGTTTCACTTTGTAACGTTTCACTTTGTAACGTTTCACATTGTAACGTTTAACTTTGTAACGTTTTATTTTGTAACGTTTAACTTTGGAACGCTTAACTATAAAACATTTAACATTTTAATGTTTAATATTGTAACGTTTAACATTGTAATGTTAAACTTTAAGTTAAACATTAACTTTAAGTTAAACTTTAACTTTAAGTTAAACGTTACAAAGTTAACGTTTAAAACGTTACAATGTTAAACGTTTTCAAGTTAAACGTTGCAAAGTTAAATGTTTCAATGATTTTAAACGTTTCACGGTTAAATGTTGAAAATTTAAACGTTACAAAGTTAAACGTTTAAAAGTTAAACGTTACAAAGTTAAACGTTTCAAAGTTAAACGTTTTAAAGTCAAAGTTAAACGTTTTAAAGTTAAAGTTAAACGTTACAAAGTTAAAATTAAACGTTACAAAGTTAAAGTTAAACGTTACAAAGTTAACGTTACAAAATTAAAACATTACAAAGTTAAACGTTACGAAGTTAAACGTTTTAAAGTTAAATGTTAAAAAGTTAAAGGTTTTTAAGTTAAACGTTACAAAGTAAAATTTTTCAAAATTGTAACGTTTTTACAATGTTAAACGGTTTAATTTTAAACGTTGCAATGTTAAAAATTTCAAAGTTAAACGTTGCAATGTTAAACGTTTCAAAGTTGCAAAGTTGAATGTTTACAAAGTTAATCGTTTTAAATTTAAACGTTACAAACTTTAACGTTACAAACTTTAACGTTATAATTTTATATTTAAATTTAACACTACAAACTTTAGCGTTACAATGTTAAACGTTACATTTAAACGTTTTAAATTAAAAAGTTACAATGTTAAAAATTTTAAAGTTACAAAAGTTTTAATGTTACAAAGTAACAATCTTAAACGTTACTAAGTTAAACGTTACCAAGTTAAACGCTACAAATTTAAACGTTTCAAAGTTAAACAATGTTAACCAATAAAGTTAAACGTTATAGTGTTAAACGTTACAATGTTTACGTTTTAAAGTTAAACGTTACAATTTTAAAAGTTTTAAAGTTAAACGTTACAATGTTTAATGTAAAAATGTTAAATGTTTCAATGTTAAAGTGTATTGTTGTGGAGAGAGATTGTGTGTATGAGTGTTTCGTTCAAACAAATCCATTTCATTCTAAAATAACGGGGTCACCATCTTTTATTGTCGGAGGAGTTTAGTAGAGTTCTCTAAGGTCAATGTTAAACTTATAAACGTTACAAATTTAAACGTTACAAAGTTGAACGTTATAAAATTAAACGTAAAAAGTTAAACGTTTCAAAGTTAAACGTTGCAATCATAAACGGTGCAGTTAACATTAAAATTTTAAATGTAAAATTAGCATTACAATGTTAACATTAAATGTTAAATTAACGTTACAATGTTAAACGTTTTAAAGTTAACCGTTACAAATTTAAACGTTACAATGTTAAAAGTTTCAAGGGACGGTGTTTAACATTACAATGTTTTAAAATGTAAAGCGTTTCAAGGTCCGATTTAAAATTAAACGTTTCAAGGTAAAACGTTAACATGTAGAACGTTACAATGTAAAACGTTACAATGTAAAACGGCACAATGACAAACGTTACAAAGTTAAACGTTTAACTTTAAAGATAAACCTTACAATGTTAAACGTTTCAAAGTTAAACGTTACAATGTTAAACGTTTTAAAATTAAACGTTACAAAGTTAAACGTTATTTACAAAGTTATACGTTTAAAAGTTAAACGTTTAAAAGTTAAACGTTTCAAAGTTGAACGTTGCAATGCAAATGTAAAAGTTTAAAGTTTCAAAGTTATACGTTTCAATATAAAACTTTAAAATGTAAAGTTTTTAAGTTAAACGTTAAATGTAAAACTTTAAGATGTTAAACGGTACAATGTAGTTAAACGTTACAAAGTTAAACGTTACGATGTTTAACGTTTTAAAGTTAAACGTTATGAGGTTAAACGTTACAATGTTAACGTTAGAAAGTTGAACGTTACAATGTTAACTTTACAAAGTTAAACGTTACAATGTTTCAGGTTTTAAAGTTAAACGTTACAATGTTAAACATTACAAACGTTTTAAAGTGACAAACGTTGTAATGCAACGTTTAACTTTTTAACTATTGTAACTTATTAACGTTTAACATTGTAACGTTTAACTTTGTAAAGTTATACGTCACAATGTTAATGAGTTACAATAGTTAAACGTTACAGTTTTGGAGGTGGATAATCCAAGTGCTTCAACTGCATTGGCTGGGCTTTGGTTTCTGGATCATAGTGATGGACCCAGGTTTCATCCTGTGCAATCAGTCTTTTGATAAACTTTGACGCATCTTTTTGGCACATCTCCAAATTCATCCTCGAGAACTCAACGCGTTCTCGCTTCTGGAATTGTGTGAGCAACCTGGGAATCCATCTGGCAGACACCTCATGCATATGCAAATGTTCATGAATGGTAGTTTCCACAGATCCTGTACTAATCTTGACATCTTGGGCTATTTGGTGAATAGGAATTCGCCGATCTTCCAAAATGGCAGCCTTAACTTGACGGACAGATGCCTCATCAATGGAAGAAGGGAGGGGCGCCGGGTATGGGAGCTGTTTCTACAGACTTGTTTGCATTCACGATGCCATCGTTTTACATCAATGGCAGAAGTGGAGCGACCAGGTCTGAGAGCTGTTTTCACAGACTTCTGGCCATGTTTGAATTCACGATGCCATCATTTTACAAGGTCATATGATGGGGCATTATCACCATAAATTTCTTTCATTTCATCAAAAGTCTCCTGTGGTGTGCGTCCTTTCAAATACAAAAACCGGATCACTGCTCGACATTCAACAGGCTCCATTTCACTCCTGACTCAGTTCAAACACCTGTAAAACAGAAACCACAATTAGTTCAGAGCTGTAATTTGCAACACCACCGGTAGAGTTATAAATCATTGCACGTGCAAAATTTCAGCTAGATCAGACAACTGGAAGACTGTCATAGGCATTACTTATTGTACGCCCCTCGTATATATATATATATATATATATATATATATATATATATATATATATATATATATATGATTCTTCTAACGTCTTATTAGACCAGTTCCACCTACTCAGATGTGCCCGCAGATGACTTCTTAGTCATGCAATCGACTTGCACACCCTCAAGCAGACATGACAATGAAGACGGTTATTGGCATACATACATATATGTACATACACGCATACATACATATACACACATATACACACATACACGCACATATATGTATATATTTATAAATATGAATATATATATATGTACAAGCAAACAGGTAATAAAACATGTTAAAAACAGTTTGAAATTAGTTAAACACATATTTAATCTGAAAAGGAAACACTAGAAAAGTGGATAGTCCTTAATCAGCGGAGTTTCGAAGAAATACTTTCCTTCTCATCAGAGGGTAGTAATTACCAAAATGCGGTATTTTATTTTATATATATATATATATATATATATATATATATATATATATATATATATATATATATATATATTCACAAATACTCCATTATTTTCTAAATAAGAAACTATGGAATCAATTTGCACTTTACTTTATTTCGTTTTTTGTATTTTTTTTTAATTTTATGCATATTTTAAATTTTAGCACACGCTTAAGTTTTAATTCTCCCTTTGTTATCTGTCCATATATATATATATATATATATATACATATATATATATATAGTTATATATATGTGTGTGTGTGTGTGTGACTGTTTGCCTGTGCATATGCATCTGTGCGTGTGTAAATATAAGTTATTAATTTCTGACTATAATTTTCATTAAAAAATATCGTCAGTGAAATTTAAAGTACTTTTCTTGAAATATATATTGAAACGCCTTTATTTTAATTAACGTGTTTTACTGCGATGCTGGCATTCTTTGGCACTGCGCCATTCTGTTTACTCCAAAATAAGGAATAAATCGAAATCGGGTTTCAGACAATATTTCACTTCCATTATGAAAAAGTAGATATGGTTAACCTAGAGATCAAAACGTCCATTAATTTATATTTTTTAAAGAATTAATGAAAAGTTCGTTTATACATAGATGCAAAGTGTGGTTATTGCCATCGTGGTAACACACACACACACATACACACACACACACACACTAATTCTCTCTCCTCTGATCTCGAGCGCGTTGTTCAGTGGGGGAAGTCGTGGCTGGTTACCTTTAATGCATCTAAAACTAAACTACTATCTTTGCATCATCAACGCTCTGATCCCCATCTGGCAACTATTGAAATGGATGGCTCTCGTCTGGGAGAAGCCCCGTGTTCTGACAAGCTTCTGTGTTTGTCCTTTACTCCTGATCTGAAATGGAACACGTATATCAAGTCTGTTGCCAAGGTTACTGGAAAGATGGTGGGATCCTTCTACCGCTCCAGAAGATATCTCACTACTGATGCAATTCTCTATCTATATAAAAGCCAAGTACGTCAAAGGATGGAATACTCTGGCATATCTGGACAGGAGCTGTAAAAACAGCCTATCCTGCCTTGACAGAGTACAAAATAGACTTCGTGGCTTAGTGGGGGATGCCCTTTTCTCTACCCTGCAACCTCTCTCCCACAGAAGAGACGTTGCGATCCTATCCTTGTTTTATCGTTATTTCCATGGCAGGTGCTCGTCTTAACTCCAATCTCTGGTCCCCCCTCGCCAATCTTTCACGAAAAATACCCGTCTAGCTGAATCCACTGTGAAAAATTTCCGCCACCCTTTATCTGTGCCTAAATCAAAACGTGGATTCCATGGACAAAGCTTCTTTCTTAGAACTGCACGCCTGTGGAACTCTGTTCCGTCTGCCTGCTTCCCACCTGACTACAACTTGGATGTCTTCAAGTCCAACATTAACAAATTCCTAATGAACCTCCCCTTTAAGTAAACACTTCATCAAATCTCAACACTAACGTACTGTACTTGCAATAACCCTTATCCCTGAGTGGCTTCCGGGCCTTGATAAGTGGTGACCACCGTGTAAATTTAAAAAACACACTCACACACACACACACACACACACACACACACACACACACATATATATATATATATATATATATATATATATATATATATTCAATAATAAATAATAATATTTTTTTTCATAAATCCTAATTCACATTCAGTTTGGACACACACACAACCCCCAATATATATATATATATATATATATATATATATATATATATATATATATATATATATATATATATATATATATATTTATTTTTTTTTATTACATTTTCACCCCAAACAAGGCAAATTGCCACTTTGGTGTAGGGGGCTACTATCAGGGGCAACAACTACTGGGGTACTATGTAGGGATTTGGGCAGCAAGGTGTCGGTTCACGTTACACTTGAACTTCTGCACGTCAGTACTGTTGGGGAAGCAGGGACCTGGGATGGAATTCCAGAGTCTAGCGGTTCTGGGGAAGAAACTATTGGAGTAAAAAGATATTTTACATCTAGGGATCTCTACAGTGTGGAAGTGGGATTTAGTAGCCTGTCGGGTTTGTCGAGGGTGCACACGTCGTGGGGGCACAAGTGATTGCAGTTCGTCAGAGCATTCACCACTAAAATACGTGTAGAAAAGGCAGAGGGATGCAACATTTCGTCGATGGGACAGAGGCTGAAGCTTAGATGCCAGTTCAGGGCCTATCAGGTTTGCGACTCTCTTTTGAACCTTGTCAAGGAGCGAGAGACTAGTAGCAGATGCACCAGCCCAGATGTGGCAGCAATACTCCATACATGGGCGAATGGTGGCCTTATAGAGGTACAGAATACTTTCGGGTGTTAGTAGATTTCTAGCACGGTAGAGAGAGCCCACCTTTGTTGCAGCGGCCCTGGCAATGCCTTCAATGTAATTGTTCCAACTCATGTTTCCTGTGAACGTTAGGCCAAGGAGTTTGAAAGATGGACTCTCAGATAAAGAGTCGTTGGCCATTGCTATGGGTGGTAGAGAGGATTTCTTGTAATTATTGAATGAAACTAGTTTAGTCTTGGCAGCATTGAACGCGACGAACCACTTTTGTCCCCATTCCACTACAGATTGGAGGTCTTCCTCTAGTGTTTCTGCCATTTCTTTAGAAATGTGTTCATTCGTCTTCCTGTCGTGCCTGCCATAGAGTGTAGTGTCATCTCATCAGCATATATACCCATCTCAGAGGCAATGTTGTCGGGGAGGTCATGTATGAATATCAGGAACAATAGAGGTCCAAGGATAGAACCCTGGGGCACCCCCGCATTTATATCATATTGTTTAGATGTACGACCGTCGAGGACAACCTGGATTTTTCTCTTATCTAAGAAGGATTTAATTATGTTAAGTATTCTACCAGTGATACCGTATGATCTGATTTTACTGAGGAGACCCTCATGCCATACCCTGTCAAAAGCCTTACAAAATGTCACTGAAGACTTTCGAATCTTTCTGTGATTTTAATGCAATTTGATTAAGACATTCGGATTTAAAAAAAGATTGTTAAAAATAAGACATCTGCTTAATTAAAACATTTTAGATAAGTCATTACATTTGGTGTGTGGAAAAAATATTATCAGTCCATGGGTTTCACGGACATTTAATATTCTGCATCTAATCATCTTGGGGAGAGGGAGGAAAGTAACAAGTAGAAAGTTGGAGACGAAAGAATTTCAATAAGATTTGCACAGTGTCATTATTCGCAAGCTGAATTCCTGAGCCAGAATTTGGGTATAATGCCAGAAGGGTGGCCTTATGACAAACCTTTAAAAAATAGTTTTACTGGTGTGATAGGCAATATTGTATTGCTAGGTTTCTGGAGTTTGTGTAGATTGCTTTTAATATTTTTACTTTTTAAAAATTGTTTCAGGCTGGATTCGTTTTGTGTTACAGAATGCGTTTGTAAATAGGAGGAGTGCAAATATGTTTGTTTCTAATGAGATCTTGCTGCACTGCAGTTGATAAATTGCAAAACAGTGTGTAAAGGAGGATGCGGTACCGGTTGTTTAACAAACTCCAAGATTATTATGCAAGTTACACTCCCTCAAGGGCATTATAAACATATAAAAAACATTGCTTCTTCTTATGTTTTTATAGTTCATAAAGTATTATGTCTTACAATAATGTCTATCGTCTTAAATTTACTAGAGTAAATAATGAGTCTTATTTTATTGTTATTTTCAATTAGGGATGTGTATCTGTTTACAATATTTTTAATGGCTTCCTCTTCTAATGTAAAGTTGAGTTGCAGTTGATTGAAGTCGTATACGCAGATAGATTTTGAGAGATGATGTTGGGCGTTATTGTTATTTGTAGAAGTATTCTTTTAAGTTTGGAAACTTTCTTTTATTTTGTTCATCAAAGATACAATTAGGAAATTCATCATCGGTAAATGATTGATTTATATTTCTTTTACATTAAGAATGTTTTGTTAATGTGGAAATGTTTTTCCGTGGGTTTGGTTTGGACTATGGCTATTTTTTGTAGTAAGTGCATTTGATCAAAAAAGCAGTATATCCTATAATGTATACATTTGTAGTATTTATTTTAACAAAGTTCAATGCATCACTAATGCTGATAGTAGTTAAGGCACACATGTATGACAATTAAACCAAACATGGGCTACTGCATATGATCTTCAAAGGGAATCACCAGGCTAAAATGCATGTACATCTTGTTTTATGGATACATACATATATACATACACATATATAATTATTTTTTACTATAATAATTAAATATCTACAGACACTAGTGTTTCATCCTTTCGGGAATCTTCAGTGCAAGGTGTAACGATTAATACCAGTCGAACAATTTGAACCCCGCAACACGAGACATCTCTGGCTCGATTAGCGGAGACCTAATCCATTCGGCTACCATTAACCGCGTGAAATAACGTTGAATTTAAGCATCTTAATTTTAAATGTACATTTACGTCAGTCAGACAGTGATCTAATCGTTATACGATGATCTATGCATGAGCTATGCATATACACACACATATATATATATATATATATATATATATATATATATATGTATATACACAATATAAAGCTGGAGATCTGTGTGTGGGTCTGGTCACGAATAGGCTCCTATATGGTTGACTATTATAGAAAACTGATCCCATATAAATATAGAAGATGTATCGAGACACAGGAATGGGTTTGTTTGATCTGCCATAATGACGATCATTAAAATTGTGGGTGCTGCGTACGCGCAAGGTCCAGGAAGTATGGAAATAAAAAAATTAAAAATAATAAAAAAAAAACGTTTACAAGTGTTTTTGATTTAGATGTACATAATAATACTTTGATAAGTATGTTTCAACTTAAATAGGGATGGTATAATAAAATTGTGGGGTCGGTGTTCGCGCCTGGCCTCCATAGAATGGAAATAGGCACACACTTTAATAAAGACTTTTCATATCAATCTGCGTAAGTATACTTTGATAATTATGTTTCAGTTTGAAAGAATACGCTAATAATAACATTATGGGGTGTTCGTTCGCTCCTGACCGCCATAGAATGGAAATATGTCACAAAGTTTAACAAAGTTTTTAATATAGATCCACAGAATATTGTGATAAGTGTTTCAGTGTGAACAGCTATGGTATAATAAATTATGGTGTTTATCTATTTTATTTTTACTTTCATCATATTTTGCTTTGGTTTTGATACCCCCAAATTCGAAGCTATCTCTTTACAACCCTTCCTTTTCATAACCTATCGTACTTTAATAAATCAGAGTCAATTTTCTGTAGGCTGTTTTTGAACCCAGTCAACGACGGGTACTTTTGCTATTATATATATATATATATATATATATATATATATATATATATATATATATATATATATATATATATATATATAAATTTGCCTGTACAACTCCGGATGCTTCTAATAGGAACATTGTCTCCTATCATCATTTCGTCTTGATAATCCTGATATTCCCAATATTTTTTAATGTTTTTTTTAATTCTTGACTTTTATAATTTATTATTATGTTTTTAATTTTTGCACATGTTTTAATGCCAGCGCTAATAAATTCATAGCTTTGCTATAATATTAATTTGCTAATATCTTTCATCTGATGAGATGAACGCATTTCTTTGAAACCCAGCAGATTAAGGAAATTTTAATATATCTTTTTGAGTATCCTGTCGAACAATAAATTAATGTAAAGTATATTTAATAGTGTCAAATTTGTATTCTGCTCTCTCTTTCTCCTCCCCTTCTTTCTCTCTCTCTCTTTCTTTCTTTCTCTCTCTCTCTCTCTCTCTCTCTATATATATATATATATATATATATAATGTTTAGTCTCGCGTGTTAATCAGATTTATTTCGTTCTAATTTTCATTTTCTAATGATTGGATTCTCTCAAACAAAGGTTGGCTGACTGTTATTTAATTATTTTCTCTTGTGTTAGACGTTAGAAATCTTATATATGTGGTATTTGGGGACTTATATATATATATATGTTTAAGTCCCTCTTATTTAATTAACTCCTTGAAACTGAATCTAGTTATTGCTCAACATAATGGATGTAATATGAACAACGATGGAGGAAGTACTTTTTTATTGATACGCCGCAAATAATGCAGATTTGAATAACAAAGAAATCTAACAGGAATGAATGAATGGACGATATTGATGTTGTGCACAATTGTAAGTAGATGGGTCACGTGGCATTCATATTATATCGCAATGAACCATTGCTGAGTTTTAAGAGGTTACAACCACCGACAACGCCTCCCTGTTGCCCCAGGACAGATAAGTGTTAAATAAAATACAAAAAAAAGAACAGGCTTAAATTGGGCCCCTCTAGCGAAGCGTGGCTAACCTAGGGTGGCGTGGCGTACACATTTTTAGCTCTATACTTTGTCTTCAGGGCCCTTCGCTGACCAAAGACGAGATGGTCCAGAGAGAAGCTGCGGACAATGTGCACTACCCTGGAGGCCCAACTGCCAATATTTGTTGACAGAGTGCCAGAAGAGACTGGCTAGCCAAAGGTTAAGGAGGGATGAAGGAACAGCATGAACTAAGACGTGCGAGTAGATGTCTTGCCTACTTGACCAGCAGGCGCTGGACGCACGGACACAGAGAGCGAAACGGACACGCGGAGAGGAAGCAAGTGTTTGCGTGTTTATGTGTGCTGGTGTAATGGTGCATGGAGAGGTTTTGTGCATAAAACTGATTTAAATATTGAACATAAAAACCAGACAGAAATGAAGCACCAGGTGTATGCGATTAGGAAACACGCAAAAAATAAATTATGTGTATAGTAGCTGGCCGCCTGGCATTGCCCAGTCGTACAGTACGCTTAAACATGATATTTTAATTTGTGCAGATTGCGTATGTATTATTATATAATCAATCCTTGATTGATTATCATATATTACGACGAATAATTTGCCCAGATGACTAATTCACAGAAAAAAAAAATAATAAAGATGATAATGTTGCTCATAAAATTTCGTCTGCTTTTGTTCACAATATCACGCCAGCTTGACGATGATTGCCCTTGAAATTCCACTTCTGATAATTGTTTAGTTTTAAAATATACGAACGAAGTAATGATTTGCGGCGATATTAAATAGTACCTCTTCTTTTATCGTAAATCAAACTCCTTAACAATAAAAAAAATTGTGAAGTACCTAGGGATTGAACAGGAGATCATTCAATCTGTAGTCGAATGCGCTACCAATGAGCTATATCTCCAGATCTTTTTTTTTTAAAGAAGAAATGATTTGCTGAGCGTTTATTACTTGCTTTGACCGGTGTAACATAGTATATTTCTCTGTATAAATTATTCTTTTTTATCTATAAGAGAGAAAAACTATTAAGATCGGATTTTCTTTTATTTTCGATCCTTATCGGAAGAATTTCTAGACAAAACATATTTAAGAACACTACCGGAATAAAAATAACCTTTCGGTTTGGGAACCTATCAGGAATGAACTTACACACACACACACACACACACACACACACACACACACACACACACACACACACACACATACACACACACACGCGCAACGTAATATTAAAGATAGAGATATTACATTAACGAGAAGAAGAAAAATAACAGGAAATGGATCATATTCGATGAACTCACGTGTGTTTATATACGTCCGTGTACATATGCGAATGTTTTCAAATTAATCATCGACTCTGCGTATTTCCGAGTCAATAATCTCCTGATATATATATATATATATATATGAACAAATGATTAATAAAACATGTTAAAAGAAATCTTGAAAAAGAGTTAAAACATATTTAATTTTAAGAAAGGAAACACAAGATAAGCGGATAGTCCTTAATCCGCGGAGTTTCGAAGAAATACTCTCCTTCTCATCAGAGGGCAGGAATTAGCAAAATGCAGGATCAGATTTTGCATATAAAGGTATTTAATGAAACTACAAGTAAGTCACAGATCTTACTTGGTTAAAAAAAGGGAGAGGTAAGGGGAACAGGAGGCAAAAGAAAATGATAAAAAGATTTCACATGAATGGATAGTCCGGTGAAGGGTAAAAATCCAAAGAAGGTAAATTCAAAACGGTCGAATTTAAAATTAATTTCATATTATTTCATATTATAAGCTCTATTTCCTTTTCGGTTTTGTTGAGCTTTTACATCTGGCTGAGTTTATTTTACTTGTAAATATTAACTCTTTAATATTTATAATATATTTTAAGTTTACCATTTTGATTACCTTGGTAAACTTATTGTAATTTATATATATATATATATATATATATATATATATATATATATATATATATAATTTTCAGGAGGTGAGGGATTATATATAATTATCTCCACAAAGTTTTGCTCAGTTGGTAGAGTGCTTGCCTCGCATACATGAGGAACGGATTTCACGCCCAGGTTGCGAATATATCTGACTGATGAGCTCAAATGAGGCCGAAACTCGAGTGTAAGACTTCCGGTGTGTTGGCTGGTGTGGAAATAAATATATGGGCTGTGGAAATAATCATATATATATATATATATATATATATAATCTCTCGATCTATTTTCGACATTCTAATAATATCAACACGTTCCAAATCCGATGCCTCCGTTCAGTCTCGAAAAACAAAGTATGCCTTCTGTAAAGGCATCTGATGGTGTAATTGTGAGGCATGGTTTCGCAATCAACAAACACACTTCTCCTGAATCGACACTGCTTGAGTTCAGTGGCAAGAAGTCCAGAATGACTAGAAACAATGCCAAGATAAGCAGAGAAGACAAATCACCTCATAATCCCAAATGATCACTTATTTTGTACTGACCAGGTTCAATGTTGCCTAACATTTGTGATCCAGCGGGAACTGGTGTGTCAACATAATCACGTTGACACACCAGTTCCCGTTGGATCACCATACATATGCCATACAAAATATACATAATTATACAGATACGCAAAATTATATGCACAACAATATACGATTTCCACATTTTATTTATATCCACACCTTAAATATTATATACAGTTGTGTAAAGGAAATCGATTTTGGAAAATTAGGTCGTAACTTCTCAAAGCTAGCGTGCGTCGAGGATCCACTCGTGCCCAATAATCTGCCAAATGGCATTCTAAGTTTATCTGTCAACATATAAACTCAGAATGCTCTCATATATGACAAAATTACAAATGCCCATAACGACCAAGATCTCTCTGAGGGCGTCTCCTCTGATCTTCAACACTTAGTTCAATGGGTCAAAATGTAATTAGTTAAAATTAACGCATTAGAAACCAAGTTTCTATCATTTCACCATAAACGCTCTGATCTTTACTTTGTCCCAATTGATATGACTTGTTATCGTTTTATAGAAGCTCTCTGCTTTGACAATATTTCCGGTTTTACCTTCACACTTGACCTGAAATCGATTACTTATTCAAATCTGTTGCCAAGAAGGTATTTTAATCTTTCCTCGAGTGGTCTTAGGGCCTTGATAAGTTCGGGCTCCTTTGTAAAAGAATAAAAAATAAAGGACGAAATAGGATGTAAATGTATATTTATTGAATTCTTGGAGTAAAATAAGGGCATTCTGTTGAGAGACCTGAGCTACGTCATCATTGGAAATCACTGCATAGAGCCGAAGTTACCAATCATTACATTTTTTAATATAATGGTGATATCATGCAATAGATAATTTAGTCCTGAGATTTAATTCAATTTAGAAAACACCAATGATTATGAAAAATGGGAACACTCTTGCTATGTGTGCCAATATTTTAGAATCTTCTATTGATAGCAACGAGTTGGACGTTAATAGATTTTTGCTTCTTGCCCTCTTAGATCGTTATACTCATTTGCTTCATCTGTTTCCTCGCGACGATTTCCTCATTGCACATGTCATCAATCTGCAATCTATTGTGTGTCGTTGCCCATATCTTCTTTGTTTCTTTTTGTACCATTCCAATTTTTACAATGACTCCTCTGGTAATCATGATATATCTTGCAGTATTGATACTGCATTACAACTTCATCCAGCTAGCTTAATATCTCGATAGTTTGCTCTATTTCTCAGCAAGTATCTCCTCATTTTAATGCTATTTTCAGCAATATTGATCATATACTGAAACTTCACTCATCGGTCTCTATGTAGAGCTAGTTGTTGAAAGTTGTCAACTGTTGTCTGTCTTATGACTTGTCCTAAACGTTTATCTTTCCTACAAGCTTTCTTGATATGACTTTATTAACTATTCTTATCGGATCCTTTTCACTTCTTTTTCTGACTCACATTCTATTTGTTCTTCTCCTCCGTCGCCTGTTTTTGATCATGATGCTGTTTATGTTTAGGCTAATTAATCTGACAAGCATTCGTATCTATAAATAATATTATGACATGCGTTCGTCAGAATTTTCTGATCCATTCCCTATTTTCACCCAGCTTTTCTGGACGCATCAATGCACTGTTTAATATCATTGTAGAACAGTTTCCTATTCAAATATATTTTTACATTTTTGTTCTAACCTTATAGCCTTGCTCTTTTCAAGACAAAAGTAACAGACATTCCTCTTACATCAGGTTGCTTGATAAAAAGATAATATACCTGAAACTATACCGTACTTTGCGGTAATTGCGACAACTAAAAAAAGTGCTCTTTTGGCAACCACGCATTTTAATTGGCGCAATTACCCCTGGATTTAGCGCAATTACCCCAAAGTACGGCACTTGAACAAATAGAACTAAACATTAACGTTTAATAGTTTTTTTTTCGTTGTTGACTTGTCATTCTTCATGTTTTCTCGTCATTTTTAAATCCGTTTTGTATGGTTTCGAAATGTCTGTCGTTTTATTGATTTAAGACTGTCTTTAATAAGTAGCCGAATAAATTAGGACAATAATTTTCGTTGTAAAATGTCCGTACAGAAGTAAAAAAAAAACATAGGCATTCAATGAAAAATATGTTGTGCCCTTACTCTTTCCTTTGCTCACAAGAATGCCAAATACAAGCATATATATACATTTGTAAAAATCACTTTTTTGTGTGTGAGTTCCTTCATTGGCGGCAAGCTAGTATATATATATATATATATATATATATATATATATATATATATATAATAGCTATGAAAACACCCAATTTATTAATCATGATGACTTAAAACATATAAAAACTGAATAGCAAGCTGACTAGTTTCGCACCTCACTCGCTAGAGCAAAAATAGACGTTAATAACGTTTAAGGAAATAATATATAAGGATTAAAATATGGCGACAGACAAGTGGAAAAAATCAGAAAGAAACTACATCAAGTCTGAAAAGATATTCTCTTTGTTTGGAAAGAAAGGTATCAAGGGGTTCATATAGATAGTTTCTAAAATTTTCAAGTGGAAGGGAAGGTGTCACCTGCTCAAAGCAGAGCCCAAGTTGACACTAAAATTTTAGGCACACAGGCGGCTATTTATTCATAAATAACCGTGGCTGTACTTAATAACACACACACACACACACACATATATATATATATATATATGTGTGTGTGTGTATGTGTGTGTGTGTGTGCGTGCGTGTGTGTGCGTGTGCGTGTTAAGGAGAAAGTGGGAAAGAGGAAGATAAAAGGGCGATCAATATGCAGACAGAACACAGAAATCAATTGCTGTGTTGTTTTCAAAGGTAAATAGTGACATAAGAATTCATTATAGAATATTTGAACCCACGAAAGTGATCGATCGATAATTATCGATTTATTCTACTCTTCCGTCTGCTACGGCAACACATTCTTAAGAGATATTTGACAGGTGCTTTTATTCATTATTCGTTTTGAATGAAGATCTACTAAGGAGGCAGACGGTCGAGATATTTTCAGAGTTATGTCCGGCAGAAGCATATCAAAAATAACCATATCCAGTAATATCGAAAACAGTGTTAACATTCGGCGCTTTACTTTATCTTTTAGTTTGTTCAGGTGGATTGAATAGCTATTCATACTGAGTTTTGCTAAATCATTTAACCTGTGAGAACCGTTCAAAACTGTATATGTACATATCTATTTAGTCGAAAAGCCTTTCAAGATTATCAGTATTTAAAGCGTACACTCGTCAAAAGTATGAGAAATGACGTAAAATAACCTCCACTAGTGTTCGTAATTATATTAATAATCATATTAAATGGTGTCTGACACAAAAAGTAAATTAATAAAAGCATTTCAAAGTAGGACTTTAAAAAAAGAAAAAAATATTAAAAAAAACGTATAAACCAGTATGAAAATGAATTACGAACAGAAATAAAAGGGGTTGCTTAACATTGTAATTATTTTTACACAAATTTATTAAATACTTAAAATGTAATCGTAATATATATATATATATATATATATATATATATATATATATATAGTCTGACCCCAAAAACGGGCGCAACTCTAATTAATAAAGTGTACACAGTGACTATATTTTTGGGTCACCCTGGGTATATATTTCGTAAATACTTGAAATGTAATCGTAATACACACACACCCACACACACACACACACACACACACACACACACATATATATATATATATATATATATATATATCGTAAATACTTGAAATGTAAGCGTAATATATATATATGTATATATATGTATATATATATATATATATATGCATATCCAATTATAGCTCACCTTTTATTTATACCAATTCCTTAATCTATAAAACTCGATGTAACCATGGAGCACATTATACAAATAAATCACAAACGCTCTATATGCAAGATTACAAAATGTTGTTCATCTTACCGTTTATATCTGTATGAATGATAAAATGTTCAATTCTTGACGGCACCTGTTTCGCAGCACAGAATACTTCATGTAATTAGTATGTCAATTTTTGAATATAAGTAGGAACTTAAAAGTTAAGTTAAAACAAAATAAACAAATATGAGCATGATTACAAAATCCGAAAATCAGAAGAGAAGTTCAATTGTTTCGTTTTTTGTAATTAGGCCATCTATGAATTCTTCAATTGCAATACTTATTTTCGTTTATCAAAAAGTGACCTCCGAAATTGTTAAATGATTATTAGTTGCTTTAATCTTTGGAAGATAATCCAGTTAATTTTCGGATCTACCAGTAAACTTGACGCCCGAATAGCAGATGGGAGAGGTCCATACCTGCTGATCAGTGCACCCGTAAAAGAAGAGCTCAACTTCAACACCTGACAACGGACGACCAGCGTGTTAAATATTCCGCTACCCGAACTTAGGGTCGTGCGCATTTTGTGCGCTTAGAACATCGGAGCGGTAATTTCAATGACCAATGAGTGTCTGGTTACATTTTGAAGAGTTCATCACTAGACAACGATATGTGTAGCCACTGGGTCTTAGAGTTAGTGTACCTGTTTTTTTATTGTTCTCTTGCGTAACTGATCCACACTGCCTGCACAAATTGGTCCCGTGACGCATGATTATGCAACACCCCCCCGCTCTCATATATATATATATATATATATATATATATATATATATATATATATATATACAGGGCCACTTCTGTAAGGTCTGACGAGGCTGTTAGATCGTAAACATGGTCTGGTCCAACATCTGAAACATATGTAACCAAACAGATAAAACGGTAATAAAAAATAAAACAGATATTTGCTCTGCAATAGTATTGGGCACTTGAGCACTCTCTTCAGGTTTTTACCAATTACAAGTTTTGCCAAACTATATATATATATATATATATATATATATATATATATATATACAAATCTTCATCTTTATTTTAAAATGAAGGATAGTTGCTTTCTTGTAATGAACGAAAAGAAAATCCTAACATAGTATTTTGTACGGTTAGTCGGAGATAAAAGTGAAAAATGAAAGAAAAATGTGATTTCAACTGTAGTTATACCCGATGAAGTTTCCTATTATTTAGCTTGATACCAACTAATGAATGGAAATATCGCCTTGTTTCCTTAAAATGCTTTTTTTCAGGTTTAGATTGAGAGATTTTTACTTTATTTTTGTACTAGCAGTTCGACCGGCTTTGCTCGGGCCCTATGTACTGTTCATAACTTGCCTACGTGTGAATACATTTTATGTAAGATTTCATATGTTTAGACGAAAATTTGTACGAGTAATTTTGAAAGGAACGCAGGGGTCAATTTTTTAAACTTTGACCCCAATTCCAACCTCTTAACATTTATTTTTTATCTCAAATAAAAATAAAAAGTTTTAATTATATCCAAATTACCTACATCTAAAATTTAAAGTCTTTAGACCCAAAATTGGCAGAGGAATTTGGTAGAATCTACAAAGGTGCACTCTTTTAACTTTGACCTGTTGACAGCAAAATTTTCCACCAAAAACTGATTAAAATGTTTGCCGCATGTCTGAATACCTGTTATCTATAAATTTCAAATGTTTAGACCCAAAACTGGCTGAGTAGTTTGCTAGACAACTCAAAGGTCAAGTTTTTTAACTTTGACCCGTTGGCAGCTCAAATTTTCTACCCAAACCGATTAAAAAGCTTGTCCTATCTCTGAAGACACTTTATGTAAAATTTCAAATCTTTAGACCAGAAATTGGCTGAGTAATTTGGTAGAGACTGTAGAGGTATTTGTTCTACTTGGACCTCAAATTCGACACCTTAACATTTATTGTCTTGGTGCTCAAATTATAAAGTCTGATCCATGTCCAAGTAACCTACATTTAAAATCCAAGTGTTTAAACCCAAAGTTGGCGGAGGAGTTTTGGTAGTTTTCAAAAGTCAAATCGTTGAACTGTGATCCCTTGCCAGCCAAATCTCTGGTCGAAAACCGATTAAAAAGATTTTCCCAAATCTCGAGTCTCTAGACCGACAATTGACAGTTATTTGGTAGAGAAATATACACGGACACACACACAAACATTTTCACTTTTATATATATATATATATATATATATATATATATATATATATATATATATATATATGCGTTTTTTTTTTTTTTGTTAATCGAATATTCTTTTTTCCATTTTTTTGTTTTGTTTTGATTGCTAAGTCTTTATGCCCGTCTTGTCTTTGAAGTGTTATAATATTGATTAATTATTTCATACATCTTATTGTTTGTACGTTTTAGATTGTTTACGGCTGCTTTGTCCCTGATATGTTAGAACACATCTAATAACCATAAGAAGTTGTAATGTAAGCTATTTAGTTTTAATCAAGCGTTAAAAAATACCGAACCCTTCATGCACCAGCTCAAATGAGGCAACAATGCTCTATACACAGACGAATCGTGGAATTTTAGTAAATTTTCCAGCACAGAAGAGGTAGAGCACTATTTTAAAATAGGCCTCATAATATTCCCAATTTATTCGCTCCAATGTATATTGTCTGTTGATGCTAGACGGAGAAGAGTATTATTTGACACGACAATTGGTTGGTGAGAAGGAGTTTTGTAGTCTTTAAAGGGAAGAAGCTTATTTTTAGTAGCATTAAATGTTACCAACCATTCACGGTCCCTATTCCACTACAGACTTTGCATGAATCAAATGTTTGTGGCACACATTGAAACTGGGTTCTTCCAGAAGAGGACTTAAAAATATTCTCCAAATTATGCATGCAAAGAAGTGTATTATCACAACAATGAGTGTGGTTGACTGATACGCTGTTCTGAGTATATATGATTTTATTTACATCATAATGAAGTTTAGTACAGAATCAAACCTATAAGAATGGAGGGAACCGACGTAACCAGACCGGTCCTGGCCTTCGGACCAAGATCACAGCATAGTATCTGTTCTAATGCTACACTTCACATGTTATGTCCTCAATCAGTAGAGTAGAAACCCTTCATAACTGAGACAATATCTATTTTTGTTCCTATCCAAAGTGCCCTTTTTTTGGTAGCTGAATTTTCCCCACATTAAAAACCGACCTTGTGTCGAATTCTTCCATCGTGAGAAAGCAAGTAAATAAGGAAACTTTAGCATGTCGATTCATACTTCATAATCACGTTGACACACCGGTTCCCGTCAGATCACCGAAGTTAAGATACGTTGAGCCTGATCATTACTAAAATGGGTGACTAATTTGGAAATTCCAGGACCTGTATGTAGGAGGACGTCGACACCTCCCTGCAAAAAGTTGCAAAAACCTAACGTTGTAATCTCCCCTAACGGGGATATACATGCGACTGGGGACCGCTTGTGAATTTCATACTCCCATGAAACTTCCGCCTTCGGAGGAAGCCAGTTAAACCTGAATAGGGTTGGTGCTGACTGCACCCATGTCGATTCATATAAAATTGCTGTACTACGCGATACGTATCTAAAAGTTCACGGATTAGTTTTTCCTTTCAACATTAACAATTAAAAAACATCTTTTTATGACAGTAACGTGACGGTTTAAGGGGAATTTATTTCAATTGTATGGTATTGAACAAAATGAAAAGTCTTTCCAAATTTTCAGCGACAAATTGACACAATGTTCCTTTTTTTCAGACTTAAATTTCAGAGTTAAAATAAGGAGAATGCTGTTTCAAATCTCAGTGTTACCTACTAATCGATGGATGCAATCTCTTATATAGATGTCTACGCATTCATGATAACGTGAGACCATTTAATCTGCGTGTTTAATGCTATTTCGAACTGAATTGTGACACCGCAACCGATGGACAAAACCCCACCGAGATCCGAATATCAAATGCTTATGCATGTCTATTAAGACGTAATTAATTTAATTTTATAAAATAATCAGAACTCTTTATTCTATTTTGTCTCCTTCCTTCCATTTTTGTCACGTGATCTGTCATTGTTTCGGCTAAACTCTAAAACTTTTACAAGTACTTGCTAATAGAGTCTTCTTCCTTTCATTGTAATTTATCCTTTTCTGTTTTTTGTCATTGTTTAAATTTTTAGTGTATTTTTTTCTCATTTTTTTCTATTTTCTTTTCTTTTGTTTTCATTTAACTGTTTTCTTTATTTTATTCTCGTTTTTACTTCATTTCACATTTATCGTTCGCATGCTTCTTCTACTACAACAACTACTACTACAGCGACTACTACTACTCCTACAACTACTACTTCATATTTGCTTTTGGTACTTCATTTCTGCCCCAGTTGTAAGGTATTTATTTTAATTATTCAATAGCGTCTTGTCGGCAACCTTTTCCTTCTTAGTCTTCCTTTACTTCTTCTTCCCGATTTTCTTCTTCTTCTGATCATTATTCCATATCAGTTAATTAGTTTATTACTCTATAGAACTAATTTTAAACTACAAAAATGTCATCAGAAGAAATATCTTTCAACAACAATAAAAGTAAAAGAGAAATCACTCTCGTTGTCATCATTTTTTCCTTTAGTCTTTATATTCCGTAACAAGGGGGAAAAGATTGCTATTTTTCAGGTAGGATGTACTTGTCTACAATTCATCGTTGTCTAATTTTTAACCTTGAAGTATTTTAATTCTTCTTCACCTTTTGGTATCAAGTGGCTTCAGTTTTAGTCTGGAGTGATGTACATAAAGAATTACGCTTTTCCCTTTCTCTTTTATCTATTTCGTTTTTTTTTTAATAGGAAGCTTATCTTCCTTGCTATTGTTTTTCTTCTTGTCTGTCTTCTTCAACTTCTTGTACTCTTCCATTTCTTCGTTTCTTCTTCGTCTTTGACTTCTTAATATTCTTTTATTTTTTCTTCTTCTCCATTTTCTTCTTCTTCTTTTTATCATTAATTAGTTTACTAATCAACATAACTAATTTAAAAATACACAAAAAAATAATCAGAAATATATTTCAACAACAATAAACATGAAAGAACAGACCTACAATCTAAAATATTGACCCTCGGCTCAAAACCCTTCCAGTTAGAAATGCGACTGCAATTCGAGAAACACCTCTTTTGCCCAAGACGATGACTTATCTCATGAGCGTATCGTTAAATTAATGTCTGCGAGGGAAATCTTCTATCGACAAAGACTCAATTCAACTCCACATGAGACCGTTCTCATGATATCGGGAGTCTTGTAACTATAAAAAACACAAAAACAAAACAAAAAACGCCGCATTATATTCGAGTCATGTTTTTACGGGTTCTCGACAAATAACATCAGACATGTTAATCAAGATTGTATTACAACCAGCGGCCAATTCAATAGAACTTGACTCCGCTTCAATACAGCATACACTTGGTTTCTGGGACTGGATCCTCTTCAGATTTCTAAATATATTATGTTACCTATTTATCTGTCTATCTATCTATCTATCTATCTATATATATATATATACATACATATAGATATACATATATATAAATTTAAATAAGGGAGTAGTCACGAACAATGTGTATTTTTTTAACATTATTTTATTATTCCGTGTCTTGGTTTTTCATTGGGAATTATGTTTGGATCATTGTAATACTGTTTTTAAGTCATTGAAATCGTTTTTACGCGCGTTTCAGACGTTCTGTGATGCGTCCTCGTCAGAAATTATTTTCAAATGTGTTGGAGATATAAAAATGGCGATTTTCGTAGTTAATTTGAAGTTTTTCAAAGGGGTGGAGGCTTGTAAGTGTTTATTATTCATTGGCATGCTCAATTTTTATTACTCTTTTATTGCTCTTTTATTGGGCTTGTCGAGGGAGACCGCTGACCTGGCTATCTCTTTCTGCTAATGTTTTTTTCTTTTCCTTTAGGGTGGGGTAGGGTGTGTGTGTATGTGTGTGTTTGTGTGTGTGTGTGCGTGTATGTGTGTGTGTTTGTGTGTGTGCGCGTGTGTGTGCGTGTGTGTATTTGCTTTTGTTGGTTTGGGAATGTGTATATTGTTTTATAGTATTTTGGGGTTATTTGCTTCCTTAGGAAGGCGACTGTGGTCCGAGGTTAGATCGTTACTAATGTGTATGTGTGGGGAGGGGGGACTAGCTCTTTTGAAATAAGGGTAGGGGTGCTTTCATTCTATTTTGATATTTATTTTTTGGATTCTTGGATTTTAGTATTGTGATTTTTCGTTTTAGTCTTTTCGGGTATTCCTTATGTTAAGTTTGTTTAGAAAGAGGGGTGTATTTAAAATATGTATAGGGGATTTTTTAATGTTTCTATTTATTTGTCTCCCCATGTGGGTATGGCCAGACCCAGGATCGGTTCCTAGTGTGGGGAAGATTTTGTTCCCCGGAGGGGGGCATTGGAGAGGGTATAGGTATGGGAGGAGGATGATAGAAGGGATGATAGTTGTTTCAGTCATGAGGGGGTTCTCCTCCACTGACTGAGGAGGGAGCGAGGTGTTGGAACAGATATTATACTGTGGTTCTAGTTGTTTCCTAGTGTTGTTGGTTTCGAGGTTAAGTAGGGTTGGTATTGTTCAGTGTGTTGTATTTGAGATAGAGGTGTTATGTCTGTGTGTGGTTGTATGCGCGCACGTGTGTGAGTTTTAATGTGTCGGTTCTGATTTATGTGTGTGTGTATATGTGTATGGATGTGCATGCGAGTGTACCTTGCATTTCATGTTTTTGTGTGATGATATTAGGCCCTGTTCAGTTCAGGAGTGAATCTGGTGATGAAGTTTTTTTCCTGTGTAAGTAAATAAAAATAATTGTCTGTTTGGAAGATTGGCATTATTTTGAAGCTGTTTCCACTGCATGTGTGTACGTGTTTTGAAACATAGAGGTGTCTGTTATCTGCAATTTTGATGTTGCTCTTATGTAAGGCCACTCTATTGCTGAAATCTTTGGTGGCGCCTATGTAGGATTTGTTGCATGTTGTGCATCATAGTGCATATACCACATTTCTGGAGGTGCAATTTAGATCCTTTTTTATTTTGAATGTTTGTGCTGGGTTTTTGAATGTGTATGTGTTACCTTCTATTATTATGTCACATACTCGACATCGCGGTTTGTTGCATTTTGTAACTCCTTTTGTAGTATGTGGGACGAGTTTTGAGGAAGTTAGGATGTGTTTTAAGTTTTGGGGTTGGCGTTTGCTTTTTATTATTTTTGTTGTTTTAAGTATGTTGTTTAGTTTGTCGTTCTGATTGAGGAGGATATATATATATATATATATATATATATATATATATATATATATATATATATAGTAATGTGATTGATAATTTAAAAATCAAATTATAATTAAATTAAAAATCCGTTTCATAAGAAAGAACAACAACAAAATCAATAATTTGTACGATCGTTTCGGAAAACAATGTTTTTATTGTGGTAGACATCAAGTTACGGACAATAATTTTTATATATAGAGTTTTTAATAACAAACAAAGTTTCCTCATCAGCAAAATATTGGGAAGGGTTTTTATTATATGTAAAAGACACCATAAATAAACTTAGCATTAAAAGTAAGGCAGATGTATCTGGAAAAAATTAAAATAAAGGTATGGATTTAACTTCATAAGAAAATTAATATGGGTTAAAGATAGAAATAAAATAGAGTAAAATTATAAATCAAAATTTGGTTTAAGTACAATATTATAATATTATTTTTCTAATAAAACTCATATAGGCCAAGAAAATGGTATTTATTTGCTCCCCACCGAGAAAATTAGGCACAAGGCTGGTTTTTAATGTGAGGAGTGAATGGGGAAATGGGGACCAACTTCCCGGGGAGTAGGGGAGCTAGATAGTGACAATTGGTATGAAGGTTTGCCCTACATTGACCAAGGTTTTATATGTGTGGCTGCCCCCACATATGGTCTTTGCTTGCAGTATCTGCCGGAACAGATACTACACTTTGATTTTGGCCAAAAGGCCAAGAAAAGCTGTATTTATTTGCTCCCCCAACGAGAAAATTAGGCACAAGGCTGATTTTTAATGTGAGGAGTGAAGGGGAAATGGGGATCAACTACCCGGGGAGTAGGGGAGCTGGATAGTGACAATTGGTATGAAGGGTTTCCCCTACATTTACCAAGGTCTTATATGTGGGGTTGCCCCCACATATGGTCTTTGCCTGCAGTATCTGCCGGAACAGATACTACACTTTGAGATATTAAATCCTTTATTCATGTTAAAAAAAAACATTGAAAATCAACAATGAACAAAAAACTTAGGCCCGTGGCCAACTAAACAGGGGTGGGATTGTGGGTGTCGTTGGTCATCCTTGTCACTCCAGAACTAAACAAAATCAAAATTTCTCCCAGCTAGTATCTTTCACCATAATACCACATTCACCCTTTCATACTGGGCGACATTCTACTTAACTCCCAATTTTTAAAATATTTTTTATTGACGTAAAAACAAAAAAAGATAACAATAAAAATGGTACAATAATTCATTCGTGTCGAGGGCGGGGGGAAAGAGGGGGTATTAGAAGGACCCTCCCAACCCCGTCTAGTTGATAGACTGCCCGTTCCACTAGGTTTGTAAAAGGAACCTAGCTTCTGCGGGTCAGTCTCTAAGTGGGGATGCCCTCTAGATGGGGGTGAATGGAGAAAGGAAAATTTTGTGGGTAACGAATGAGGTTAGTTTGTATTTCTTTCTCTCCAAGATGAGTGAAATTTAGAGGAGGGGGTGAAAACAAAAATTGCAAGAAAGAGGGGGTGGGGATCTTGGAGGCTTCCTTATCAGGGAGGGATGGAACACACACTCAGCTAGCTGAGAGGCTATTTGTTAAATTTTACTTTACGGAACTGCGCGTTCCACACCTAGGCGGGGAACACGTATTCAAATTTGGCTCCTCTTCGTACACACAGACTTGCTACATGTATCCATTTTCTGTCAAATGCCACGCGATGCAGCCTTCTTCTATCACATCTGATCTTCACCCGTAGTTGGTGTTTAAAGAAAGCAATCAGATCCTGATCAGCAAAAGACAACTTTGCAGACGTGACGTCCAAATCACCATTCTCGCCATGGCCAGGATTGTAACATAGACTATTTGTCTTTCCCGGTCCCACGGTGGCCTCACATTGTCCACGACATTGGATACAGTAATTGGGCGAGGATGCTCAGGATTTTGATCTGGGCCAAAAGGCCAAGAAAAGCTTAAAAAGCTAGAAACAGCATCTATTAACAACAGACCATTGATCTTAACCAAAAAGGCCAAGCACAAAAGTGTTACGGACAGACTGACCGATCGACAGACCGACGGAGTGACTTATAGAGTCGCTTGAATGCGACTAAAACCTCAAGAGAACGAAAGCGAATTTTCCTTTTAAGTAAAAGCAAATATTTCTCGCCTTATTTTTTGTAAACTTTTACTGGCGTATACTCCTTTAAGTAAGATTTTATGCACGTGTTTTTTTTTTTTTGGGGGGGGGGTAAGATTTATCTCAATTATTTGTCTCAGTTTGGACAGTAAACGTTGAATCGCGTGTGATAATATAGAAAATTGTCTTGGATCCAAATAATTAACTTGTTATTATCCGGCAAATTGGTACATTCTAATAGTTATGACTACATCAAAACAAATCTGCGTAAAACTCGCAGATTTTCAATAACTTTGCCGCATCCTCTGATTGCAAAGCCAATGGTATTTCTGACAAGGATAGAAGAATTGTTATTTTCTGGATCAGATCTAATTCAATCAAATACTTATCTTTGTCAACTTTTGACATTGAAGTCGTACTTTTAGTCCCTAACTTTAGGTGGTTTTATGCCTTGTCTGAAGCCATTTCTATAAAAACTGCACCACGCACTGTCAACTAACCTCTAACTTCAGTGCACTCGCTGAAACTTTGCATGCCCGTGCTTCTTGTACAAGTACTTCAATGGTTTGTACTCCGACGAAATCGTTGCACTGGTGACCACCTCGCTATTAGTTCTCCGACAAACCTGACAAACAGCAAAATCTTACTCTTTTACTGCAAAGATCGTCAAATGTTGGAAAGCTAACTTTTTAAATCTAAATCACTCCATACAATGCATGGATCCTCTTGACGTAATAAGTTAGCAAAAAGAAAAGATGATTATTGCAAAGACGAGGTAGGTCTATAGCATGAATCTTGAAAAAGCAAGGTAGGGAAGAAAATATCTCGCAGAAAGAGATTCCTACAATTCTAAGAAAAAAGCTACTGAATTAGGAAGTTTTCTTTAAATTATTTATGAAAACAGAATTCATGATGACTAACGAGTCATACGAGCTGGAACAAAGGAAGCAGGAAATAGTCCAAACATGCCATAATAATGTTCGTAGAAAAGAATAAGACTAGCAAATATATGTCTGTGACGGGGAAGTTGCAAAGAAAAAAAAAGAGAGGGGACGTTTCTCGTTCTGCTAGATTTTATAATTCTCACTTGTTTCCAGTTTTCATTACTGTAATCACATGCAAAATATGTTGATGTAATGCGAACAAACGTCTCGCTGCTCAGCTCCTTTCTTAGATTGTCTTTATAAAAATGTTTCCTAAAGCACAGTAACCTCTTACGTTGCAGTTCCAAGGTGCCTTGAATATTGGAAAACAAAGTATTTGCAGGTTTTTTTTCGATAGATTTATCTTTTAGATAACTCAACCATAAAACCTAAGGTGTTTTTTTTATTTTGTGAGGATCACACGGCTGATGGATAAGACGATCACCAAAGTGTCATCGCAGTCGTTCCAACAAGTCATTTGAAATATAAGGTTTTATTCCCATTTTGTTGAAACTATTTCATATAAGATAAAACAAGACTGTGGGCATTAGAGGTGTAGTTGGCTCTGGGTAGGGGCAGTACCTTTGAGAGCTTGGCATGCTGTATCCTATCTGCTAGGGCGGATGAGCGTAACTGAACCTCATCCATCTTCTCATCTCTCACGTGCTACTTCAAGTGTTACACGCCGGTACGCCACTTAAGCTGGCGGGCTGAACCACGTGAGGGAATGTAGGCAGATAGACTGCTGCAAAAAGTCAATGGCTAGAGGGTGGAAAATATAAACAATCCTAACGGCCAAATGTAGGGAAGTAAACGTCCCAAATCAGGAGTGAAGCCCCGAAGGCGAATCAGCGTGCTGTGCTTACTTAATCCGGCAAATCCCGCAACCAAACTGGTGCCAAATGTACTGTTCTGCTTTTCTTTGGAATACACTAGCGAGGTCGAGAGTGGGGCCTTCAGTACTAGAAAGATTAGGACCTCCATACATTTTACCCGGGCTCGCGCCCTGTCAGTTGAATCTTTGTATGATGAAGGCGCAGCAATTAATTGCTAAAAATGTGTGAGGAATAGCAAATAATCTGATTGGCTTACGAGCAAATTTAACACTACGTGTTTTTACAAAAAAACAAAAAAACAAAAAAAAAAACACGCGATAAAAGAAATTCCATGCAATAACCTGATGAATTCTCATCAAATCATTGCAATTTAACTGATATGTACACTCGCACGCGCACACACACACACACACACATATATCTATAATATAAAGCTGAATGGCTGTGTGTGTGTGTCTGGTCACGAATAGGCTCCTATATAGGTGACTATTTTAAAAAAAAACTTATTGCATATAATGATAGAAGATGTATCGAGACAGAGGAATGGTTATGTTAGATCTGGCAAAACGGTGGTTCATTAAAATTGTGGGGTCTGCGTTCGCGATTGGTCCACAAAGTATGGAAATAAAAAAATTAAAAATTAAAAGAAAACGCTTACAAGTGTTTTTGATATAGATGTATATAATAATACTTTGTATAGTATGTTTTAACTAAAATAGGGATGATATAATAAAATTGTGGGGTCTGCGTTCGCTCCCGGCCTCCATAGAATGGAAATAGGCACACACTTTAATAAAGACTTTTCATATCTATCTGCGTAAGTATACTTTCATAATTATGTTTCAGTTTGAAGAAATATGGTATAATATAATTATGGGGTGTTCGTTCGCGCCCGACCTCCATAGAATGGAAATATGTCACAAAGTTTAACAAAGTTTTTAATATAGATCCACAGAATATTGTGATAAGTGTTTCCGTGTGAACAGGTATGGTATAATAAATTATGGGGTTTATCTATTTCATTTTTACTTTCATCATATTTTGCTTTGGTTTTGATACCCCCAAATTCGAAGCTATCTCTTTACAACCCTTCCTTTTCATGACCTATCATACTTTCATAAATCAGTCCATTATCTGTAGGCTGTTTTTGAACCCAGTCAACGACGGGTACGTTTGCTAGTATATATATATATATATATATATATATATATATATATATATATATATATATATATATATAGTTATTACTTACTATATATACGAGAAGTGTTCCAAAAGTAATACTTCCTAATTTTTTTGTGCAGCTTGCGTATATCAGGTGGGGATTGCGAAGTGCATTGCTATGTGGAAAAATAAATTCTGTAAATAGATACACAGTAGTTGTTCTAATAGGAAGTCTCCTATTTCGTATTTCTTAAGTTAAAAAAGTAGAAGAGTTACGAAATGGAAGTAGTATCATTAAAACAGGCGCCATTTTATTCTCCTTATATCTTATCTGCTTGGCTTCCTTGTCCCTGTCTCCAGATTTCCCTTTTTCCATCAGTTTCATCAGATCTTTCAGATTACATTTAGCGTCATGTGCAATTTGCTGGAGTTACGTGGATCTAGGCCGTCTTATGCTCGTGTTGTAGACTTCATGGCAGGGTCGCACCTTTCCATTTGCTACATTCAATGTTGATTCAAGTAAGAAGCGAAAACATTCGTGATAACATAGAACTTGAGATAGTGTCATGTCTAGCCGCACAGGAGCTGTGATACAGCGAAACAGTACTATATGTATATATATATATATATATATATATATATATATATATATATTTCATTTTAAATGTTTCATGAACTACGAAAATGCTATTTTTACATCTCCAACACATTCTGAAAATAATTTCTGAAGAGGACGCTTCACAGAACGTTTGAAACGCGTTAGAAACGATGTCAATGATTTAAAAACATCATTACAGTGATCTAAACATAATTCTCAATGAAAAAACAAAACACGGAATAATAAAATAATGTTAAAAAATACACATTGTTGGTGACTACCCCCTAATTTAAATATACATCTTTCTTTCGTTGGAATTTCTTAACCCATTATATATATATATATATATATATATATATATATATATATATATATATATATATATATAAATATATAAACATAACTTATCTATTTTTCTTACCTATCGATATGCGATAGGCGCATTAATGTTTCTATGATTTAATTATGTACAGGCCCAAATAAACAACCTTCGCTGTGACAAACACAGCCTCTGTCGGTCATCAATCGCTCTAATGAAGCTGCACAACAACATGAAAAAAAATCAACTGAATATAAACGTAGATGCAGGAACATCAGACACATACACAAGCGAGCATCCATCTTGGTCATCTTCATCTTCCCTCCCGCTGCGTCGTCTTGTAAAGTTGTTGCTATCTCAAATACCACGGAGACGAATTCGATATCATTTCTAAACGAGCGAAGAAGAAAAAAGTCTTCTTGCTACAAAACAAGTTCAGAAAATCGTGTCCTATTTACAAGGAAAAAAGGACAAAGGTTCATTATGATCTGCTTATATGGAGGTTTAGTCATTTAAAAAAATTACTAGTTTTCCTAGAATCGTACTGACATTCGCCATTGTGTAATAGTTAACATTGCTTATTTGCAAAACGTTTTTTTTTCTCAAGATTTCGATTTCTCTTTCACAACAAGACGGAATCGGAATCTAATTCCATTTGGAGGCAAAATGTATATCGTGGCAGTTTCACAATGCGAAGAAAAGTTTGAAGCCGGTGTAATTTCATTTACCACATACCAAATTATTCCTTCTTTGTATTCATAAATATGTCGCAACTATGAAGACTAAAATCCAGTCGCAGATGAATGTACATTAATTGGATAGGATGATGATGAATATTATGAGAGGATTAGCAATAAATACAGGTGGAATAAAATATGATTATTTATAAATAGCACTACACGTATCAAAGCAAAATCCGTTAAAGGGTAAATAAGATGTACTTATAGTAAACTAGCAAGCATTTCGGCATTGCCCGTTCGTAACATATGCTTAAATATGATAGTTTGATTTATGCAGATATCCTATTTAATGTTATATAATCAATTTGCTATCGATTTTTATATATTATATTCTACCGAATATATAGTAGTGATTGCAAAAGTAAAACATAAAAATATAAGTACCATCAGCTAGACTTGAAACAAAAACATATAACTCTCTACTCTCAGTCGTTACTGTTTACGCAATCGGTAAATTGTTTAGAAACAGTTAAAATAAACCGACTTTAAAGTATATATATATATATATATATATATATGTATATATATATATATATATATATATATATATATATATATATGCACATGCGTACAAATAACACATTTTGTGTACCCACGCTTGGCAAATTACATTTTTTTTTTACAATTTTGACACATTGACTACTATATTTACTGGTTAAAAAAAGACAATCAAGAGAAAATCATTTGAATTGCTTTGCGCCGCCGTGTAATTGTGCGTCTCTGATAAAAATGCACTTTGAAAAAAATAGACATAGAAAAAAAGGCATACGGATTTTTAGGTATTAAATGATTTTGAATATTATAAAAACATTAAAAATACTGAATGGAAAATTTAGTGAGGACAGTTTATGGCAAGGATTTGATGATAACGATGGCGCAGCTCTTAAGGAAGCAGGCTTATAGCAACGTGTTTCACAAATAAGACATACTTGCCCCGTAATAAATATGAAAGTACATGTTTTTTTCTGTTAAAAACGGGCAAAAAGTTTTAGTATTGTCACTTTGAATGATGGCTTTACGTTTAAATGATGTTTGAATATGTTTAAATATGTGCTTATATTTTTGCATTTAATACAAATACATACGCATGTATACGGCGGCCTTGCTTTTTAACAGCGTCGGCGACCACTGCTCTCCAAATTTAAGAGCTATGGCAATCTCGGGAAGACAAGTAAAAATGCTAGTTTCCCCTGGTTTTCTGTCTTGATTAGGGGTTATATCTTACCCCCATTAGTTAAACGTGCCCCCCAAGTTACAACCTTGGAAATTTCTACGACTCCCTGTGGTACATACAGCGCCTAGCTTTCGTAAATGGTAACCCATCTTTTACTGGCCAGGATCATCGTTGCTTAACCGATGATCTGGTTAGAACCTGTATGTCAACGTGATTGTGCCGAATAAAACATATAAGCCTCTATTAATCCCTAACAGCATTAAGCGGATACTTACATATTTAATTCGCTGCACCTTATCATATTAAAGATCCATAGAAAATTTCAGTCAGATATATATAGTATCTTTCGAGAAAACTTGCAGAGTAAATGTGATATTGTGGTTACTAATCTCTGTCAGTCTCTGATTATGCCTTAATGTGCATCGAACCGATTCGGTGATACTTAGTTCGCTGAACCCTATCATAGCAAAAGAATGCACAGAATGTTCAGCCAGATCAGTAGTTAATGAAATAAATAGAACAGGCAGAGAGACAGACAAAGAAATATAATTCTTAAATTTTTCTATCACTGATTCAAGCCGAAAATTATCGATTTCGCTGTTCAAAAATCCGGTAAAAAAAACAAACATTTGTTACTTCATGGGGTATTATACTTTTAAGCAGTTTTCTCGCACATTGAAAGATTGTTAATGCGCGATTATGTTAGCTTAAAATTTCGTATCAAAATGTAATTTTTCAATCTGTTTCGTCAAGGTAACATCTTTCAAGATTTTGTATTTTCTGTGTTCCATGTTTACATGGAAAAAGGTGTCGATTATTTATAAACTAACAAAACTGCTTCCCCATCACAAGTGCATAAAGGAATGCATTTCATTTACAAAATTAAAATTTATTAGAAATGTTTCATAAAAATTACAGTATTACATTTTTAATTAAAACAGACGAAAAATGCGAAATTCTACTTAATATGTTCACACAGTTACACGCGATTATTAATGGAGTTATCAAACTTTTTGGAAAATCGATTTCAAACTATAAACCAGAGTAAATATGAAAAAATAAAAGTAACTATATTTTTTATTCTCAACACACAAAGTAATCTCATCCGGTTTGTATACACTTGTACTGTTCTAAAATCTTCTAGAAGGCAACACGAAAGGCGCCTTGTGTGAGCGTGTCTATGACCCTCGCCAGAGCCTTATCTTCTCAGTTGTCTCATAAGTACAGCTTTATGAGGTTTTCCATTATCTTAGAGAATGGCCAAAAGTCGGGGGCAGAATACGGACTATAGGGATGGTAAGCAACTGTCTTGATGCTAATCTTGGTCAAATAGTCTGTGACAAGGATAAAGTTGTTAACTGAACCTTGGAACAAATTTCACGCAAATTTTCCTCATCTACAGTTCCGCACGAATAATTGCGTCACAGTTCCCACACTGACATCAAACTTTGTACTTATCGTCTCTACAGACACTCGATCGTTCTTATCCATGAAATTCTTTTTGACGAATCAACTCCGATATTTACTCCTCCCTTACCTATTATCATTCCTCAAAGAATCCCACCCTTTTATTGAATCTCACATACCACTAAAATAACAATGCTCAATTTATGCAAGATGGTCCAAAAGCAGTCTAAAACATTCCATACGTTTCTGTGTCTTATTTTCATCCAGTTTAAAACAAAATTTTATTGCGTATCGTTCTGCTAATGTTGGCTCACGTTTAGATTGCCTTTTATTAATACATTAATTTTGACAATCAGGATTTACAATGGTGTATTCCATTTCCCTTGAACCTGAAATCATGAAAAAAATCAGCCAGTCTTCTCATAAGACGTATTCAATTTTCAAGAGTCTGCGACAATGTTAAATGACTGTACGAATTAAATATCTGGAACCTTATTGAAGGCATTCCGTAGTTTATATAAACAAGTCAAAGTAACATCAACCAAGCTTTTGTATTTTGTATTTTTCTGTGTACGAAGTTCATAAGTAAAACAAAATAGTGATTTTATATGTAATCCTTGTAGGAAAATTAAATTTTCTCATTTCAAATTCTCGAACAACGATATGTAAAAGATGAATCATTATACATTGTGTTTTTACGCCAACACGTCCAGATTTTGTTAATATTTCAGTGTCCAGTTCATGCGCGCATGCGCAACCAGATATCATAAACCGGAAAGTTAGTTACATACATTATTACAAGGTCATTTAAGTTTTATAATTGTATATATATATATATATATATATACATATATACATATATATATAGACGTATGTATATATATATATATATATACTAGAATATATATAAATAAATACATATATATATATAGATAGATAGATGTATGTATATATATACTCGAATATATATAAATATATATATATAGATGTATGTATATATATACTCGAATATGTATAAATATATATATATATATATATATATACTAGCAAATATATAGATATTTATGTATATATTTACGAGCCAAGTATCGACCCTAACATTTGACCTTGACCTTGAACAACAGGGTGCACCATCTTTATGTCGGAGATTATCATCATGATCGGTTCAGTGGTGAAGGGAGAGAATATATTTCCAAAGGCTATGACTTTGTCCTTCGATCTTAAAATTGAAAAATGGTGTTCATCATCCTAGGTGGGGGACCATCATCATACCAGATTTTGTCATGATCGCTCCAGTGGATTGGTCTGTTGGAGTGTCGTACACAAGGGCACACACACGAACGCCACTACTTTATATCTATAGATGTGTGTGTATAATATACACTGAACAATGGCCAAGTAAACCTGGAAAGAAAAATCGATAAATAATACATTATCATAATGCATAAGTGTATTTTTATATGAATGTATCGAAGTAGTTTGAACAGAAAGGTGATAAATCAACTTTGTTTGAATCGAGACCATAAACAATAAAAGAACGCATATAAACTATGATTTTGGTGTGCAGTTCAACGCTGAATGAAATACTTTTGCAATGGTAGTTTCGTAAATATTTAAATGATGTTTATTGCTGTTTCATTGGACTTATATAATATATATAGTTTTTTTTTTTATTATTTATTAGATATATAATGTCTACACGCTTCTGTTAAAAATGCAAATCCATTGCTCCGAATTTAAAATTTAAAATATATTTTAGGGAGTATTTAAAATCCAGTTTAATTGAAACATTCTGCCATATGATGTATTTCTAACGAAATCGCACCAGAAACATGTATGCACATATGTTGCTAATAATTTTATAAAAACAAAAAAAGTATACTATAATTATGATTTGATTATCATTGAGTAACTTTTGATAAATACCTGAATTAACATCGGAGGAAGTGTAGACATATATATATATATATATATATATATATATATATATTAGTGGCCTGGCAAGGGCACAGTAGAGATAACCGAAGCAGCAAAACTTCAGCTGGTCTACAGGACATCATATACACAAATGATGGCACATTTGTGCATATTCTATTTTGTTGACGTATAGGGTCTCTTGTAACAATTGTCATAAAATTTTAACCAAAAATAGTATTATAATCTTCAAAAACCTGAAAACTCTCTATATAGTTTCGTTCCGTAGAACCCAAGATATGAGCATTTAAATATTCAATTTAACTACGAGTACATATACTTATCAATATATATATATATATATATATATATATATATATATATATATATATATATATATATATATATATACTAGATAATCGGTGCCCGGCGTTGCCCAGGTGTTTTGAAGTGTATGCTTAGGAAAAAAAAGGTCAATTTGTATAAACTTTGACCCCTATTATGACATCTTAACATTTATTGTTTAAGGATCAAGTAAAGTTAATAAGTTAGATCCATGTCCAAGGAATCTATATATAAAATATCACGTGTTTAGACCCTAAATTGTAGGAGGAGTTTGGTAGAGTTCTCAAAGGTCAAATTGTTGAATATTGACCACTTAATCGCCAAATTTCTGTCGAAAACCTATCACATCGATTTTCCCAAATCTCAGTACCCTGTATATCAAATTTCGAATCTGTAGGCTTAAAATTGACAGAGTTTTAGCGTAGGGAAATGCACACAGACGCACAGACACACACAGACACTATCACTTATATATATATATATATATATATATATATATATATATATATATATATAAACATAGACATCATATATATAAAGATAATAGTACGCCATATATATAACAAAATACCATTATTTACTGAAGTGAAAGAAAAACCCGGGGGAACTTTACCCAAAAATAATTCTATATTTTTTTGTGTGCATTGATAGTCTTATCAACACCCCTTTTTTCTATTTATTTAAAAAGAAAATACAACTTTGTCATTTATGAGTCGTGGAATTGCATTCATCTACAAAAGATCTAGCTAATGTGCATATTTTTTATCGTTTTTAATTAATTCCCTATTAGTTTTTTTTTGGTTCTCTTATACGATGATCATCTTTATTTAACTATTACGTGTAATTATATTCATACAGATATTCTATATGATTTATATTTGCGTAATATTTGCGTATAAATGAAGAAAATCAAATTTGCTGTGTATTTATCGTGTTGCCATAACAACGTGACGTAGTCAAGGACGGTAGTGGACGTGAGTGTGTGTGCGTGTGTGCTCGTGTTTTCGTGCTGTGTTTATATTATGCATATTGTTTCGTATCTTATCAACTTCTTCGAATCTATGTGTACAGTAATACAAACCCGTTTTTCGAGCTGAATTAATATGTTACATTGAATAAAAACACGAAAAATATATCCAGTTTGGTAGAAAAGTAACTTATCTTGCCTTTGATAACATTTATTTGTTATATATTTGTTTTTTGACAACTTTTTCGAATCTATGTGTACAGTAATACAAACCCGAAATGAAAAGACCACGAGTGAACGCGCGTTTTACATAAAAATAAGTATTTTTAAATTTTATCTTTCTAGCTTTAAAAAAAAGTTTAAAAATTTTATCAGCCGGCATAATTTATTTTTAAATATTGAAAAATTTCAGGAAAATTAATTTTTGCTAGATTTTCAAAACATTGTTTTCGTGTTGTGTGTACGTGTCTGCGGCTAGCACCAGAATGGCGGCCGTGATGTCGTAGGTTGGATTGTTAGATTGTGTAAGTTTCGTATTTTTTTAATTTGTAAATAACAAGTTATGAAAAAATTAAACCATTCCAAGATGGACAATAAATAAAGCCATAATATTTTATGGTAAAGGTAAGAGCGTAGAAACCATTGTTTTTTTAGGAGATGTGATTATTGAATTAACCAATCAGAAATCGTCTGTGGCACACACATCTCTGTTTTTATATATATATATATATATATATATATATATATATATATATATATAATATAAAACTGCATGTCTGTGTGTGTGTGTGTGTGTGTGTGTGTGTCTGGTCATGAATAGGCTCCTATATGGTTGACTATTTTAAAAAAAATTTATTACATATAATGATAGATGTATCAAGACACAGGAATGAGTATGTATGATCTGGCAGAACGGTGGTTCATTAAAATTGTGGGGTCTGCGTGCGCGCCTGGTCCACAAAGTATGGAAATAAAAAAAATTAAAATATTAGAAAAAAACGTTTACAAGTGTTTTTGATATAGATTTACTATAGTATTCCTGTACGTTTAGTTGTTTATTTGTTTGTTTGTTCACAATTTGATCAATATATATACAAAAGGTTTATTACTTCATATATAATCCGTTCCTATATATAGTATATTTATTGCAAAATATACGATTAAAAAGTGACGCCATTTGCATATTACATTAAGGAAAATCGATGTTATTAAATAGCAGTGTGTTAGTTATTGTTTATAGTGCGAGACTTGCTTTATCTGTTCTATTTAAGTTTATTACTCAAATTTGATTTATATTGGTAACATATTTAATGTAATCTATTTTTAACGAGATCGATTTTTATACACCGTTTTGAGTTATTTCCCCTGGATGCCGGCTTTGTTCTTTTGTTTTTGTTTTCTTTTTCGGCGGATATTAAAACTAAAAACTTTCAAGTATTATTTTTGAAATTAGTTTAAATAAGATAATCTCCCTGATTTCGCAATTAGCGTTGTGGTCCAGTGGATATTTATTTAAAAATAAACAAACGTTCCAATTCAACTACGGTGTTTTATTTTAAACAAAAACAAAAAAAAATAAACAACTTTCATTTACATTTTTTTACCAGTTGTTTTCCTTCACAGTTTTTTGTACATCTGCTATTTTTTTTTTCTTAAATAACACAATAAGTCATAAGTCATCTTTTTCATAACATAAAAACGTGTATTTCCGTTTATACAATTCTACTTTAGTATTTTTGAAACTGAATTACTTACAGCTTGTTTTCGTTGCAACAGACCGTAAAAACAAATCTTTCTAGACTGAGGTAGCATAAAAGAACGTCGCTTAAACTAGAATATAGTAATAAAAGGTGCAAAATATCCAGAGAATAGTTTCTGTTCGTATCCCTTCTGCCGAAATATCTGGTGGAGAGTTTGTTACGCACTTCTTCTTTTTTAGGGGGGGTACATTTTGTGTTTTTATCCGTTCTTTTATTTTTGAAATCTTTGTTGGGCTAACGATGGAGTTGGCATATAATAATGAAAAACTGCTCAATATTCTTAGTATAGCCAGTGTGGCCCAACCGAACATCATGTCGATCCTGGCAACGCTATGTATCCATGCTAATACACTGCGTATCAAATTATTAACGAGTTTACATTTTTTTTAATATTTAAGAAACAAGTAAATAAAAATCCATGAAACTTTAAGAAAGTGCTTACAATACTATTCAGCTACTACAGTCAGAAAATAAAAGTATTTAAAGCAGTATTAGCGAAACTACGGCAGAAGACAGGAATATCTGTTGATTTCATTGTGTAAAATTATTAACGAGGTTGAGAAAAAAACACAATATTCCGATAACTTGTTTATTGAAATAATTTCCAAACATTAAATTAACTAGGAAAACTGCTTAGAACGCAATAAATATATAACATTTTCTACGTTGACATAATTAGTAGGGGATATGCGATCTTCTTTATGAATGACTTGTAAAAGAGGTTGGTCCACAGAATTATTCAAATTTCTGTTTTCGTCAACATTTATTACTTGGGATACCTCTTGGAGAGCATCTCCCACAACGTGGTACCTCTTGGAGAGCATCCCACGACTCATCTTTGCTCTTAAATTGGAGTCCACTTGCATAGAGACGTCGCTCCATGATACTCCAAAGGTTCTCAATTGGGTTCAAATCTGGTGAATTCGCAGACCACCCCATCTTCCGTAGCCCAGAGCACCCCAGTTGTTGGAAACACTATTTGCTTTTGTTTACTGCGTGAGAGGGAGCATTATACTGCATAAAAATAATGGTTCTTCTGAACGTCAACCTTTGCTTCTTCAGCCATGGTCCAAAGTGCTCCTTCAGAAAAGCTATGTAAGCATTTGACGTCATTTTTATCCTTCTGGAACTCTCCATAGGCCAACTAAAGTACCTCCGATAATCCCAGCCCAAATCATTATCCCACCACCACCTTGTTGGCGCCTTAAACGCTGATGACGATGTTGTCAATTTAGGGCCCATCCCTTACCAGTCATCTGGGTCATCAAGAGTGACACGCTCTTCATCCGTGAACAAAACTTTCTAAAAATCCGTTTTCATGTTATTCTCTGCCCATTTCAATCGGTTTTGTATGTGATGTTGCTTTAACGGAGGCTTTGCCACAGGCTTTACAATCTGCACCACTTCTTTCAGAAGGCTACACCGATTACTTTTTGATCCGGCTTCATATCATTTTCGATATTTCGGGGATAGTTTTGCCTTTTGCTAGCTGTTCTGTAATAGTAGGCTTTTCAGAACTAATCAAATCACATTTACGACCCATTTTATTGACGAAACAAACTGCCTCGTAAATAATTTGGCACATCTTAAATACCGTGGATTCAGCAATTACGATGGCACGTTGTTTACATTGCACGGAATAGTACGAAAATTTGACAGTATGCGCAGCTCAGCAGTACCAACGCTTCAGGAGCTTTTCATACGAAACTACCGGTAAGTTTCTGAAACTGGCAAAAAATGTTATCTCGTTAATAATTTGACACGCAGTATATATATATATATATATATATATATATATATATATATGTATGAGAGAGAAAATAGTTAATAAAACATCTTAAAACGCGGAAACACTAAATAAGTGGATAGTCCTTAATCCGCGGAGTTTCCAAAAATACATTCCTTCTAATCAGAGGTAATAATTAGCAAAATGCTGGATCGGATTTTGTACACAAACGTATTTGATGAAACTGCAAGTAGGTCAAAGATCTTACTTGATAACAAAAGTGAAGCATAGGGAATAGGGTGAAGAAAAAGGTGATTTCACGTGAATGGATATTCTGGTGAAAGGTAAAGTATCCAATGACGGTAAAATCCAAAAAGTCAATTAAATTTCCATTCCCACAAGTAAAATCCAAGGAAATCGCGTAATTGGAAGATGGTTCAAAATAATCCAAAAGGCCGAAGTCCGTGGAATAATTCATAAAATTACACAAGGAAAAGGGGGAAAAGTTACAATAATATTAATAAAATAAAAATAAAATATACGTCATATACGACTGCCGAGAAAAAGTGTAATTAAGAAAAATCAGTGAAGAAGAAGAGGGGAAAAAGATTAAATAGTGATAGAATTTAATATAAAACAGAAAAGCAAATGTCAAAATGACCCAGACAAGATAGCGTTAAAAGGTGCAAAAAATATAGGGCAAAAAAGAGGTCAACTGAAATGTAGAGGTTATTATTTACGAAAATGTCAGCAAGAGTTATTAAAATACATTAAACGGAAAAGATAAATAAAAATTAAAAAAATAAATAAAAAAATAAAATTAAAATAAAAAAATAAAATATAAAACAAAAAAATAAATAAAAATTTAAAGGGAGAGGATGGCAGGTACCTGCAAATTCCGGATAAAGCAAGTAAGTATGTAAGTAAATGCATATAGTAAAATATAAGTAAATATACACACAGGATATGAATGTATAGGTAAATTGATATATTTGATAGATAGGAATATCCCATGACTAAAACGGAAATTGCAGATAAAAAAAAACGCCCAAGAAAAGAAGAAATAAAGAATTATAAAAAGGATTATTAAGTTATAAAGTATTAAGACAGTATGGAGAAAAAAACGATAATGTTAAAGAAAAATTATATATATCTGAAAGTAATAGCTATGTAATTTAAAAATTACCATAATTAAATTTGGACTTATGTTTACAGAAAGAGGTCAGTTCGTTTTTAGAATTTATTATATTGTTACTTTGAGGGAAAGTAATTATAGTTATAGCTTCGGTTGTGCAGAGGCGAAATGACTTAGAACCTGGAGTATAAGACTTAACTTTTTTTTATAATAGTCCATTTGATTGAGAAGGGGGTATTATTATAATTAAGTTTTTTAATTAAAGTGGTTAGAGAAGTTCCTTGATTATTATTAGAATTATGGTTGTTAAAAGAAGAAATGTGGTTTGATATTCTTTTCTTAATTAATGTTGAAGTAGCGCCGATATATGTATGTACTTTATTAAAAGTTCGAGGTCTGATACCAATATTAATTTGCTGATTTGTATTAGTTAAATAGTTTTAATTTTGTTCATTTTGTTCAAAAAAGGGTGGGACAATGATAGTACGACGACTGTTTTGGAGGGCATAATGAGTGTTGTTAGCGTTGGAATGGCTGTTAGGAGAATTCTTCTTCTTCTTCTTCTTATTATTATTATTATTATTATTATTATTATTCTTGCTAGTTGTATAATTGTAAATGGAGGGGCTGCTCGAGTGGTATATTGGATTAGTAACTATATCAGATGGAGGATAGGAAGAAGGATAACTTGAAGACGAGATATTAGTGTCTGTTATGGGAGGATTGCGTGGGAGCTCAGTAATTGTGCATGAATATATATTATCATTATATATATATATATATATATATATATACTCCCTCTTTTTGGCAATTTTATAAGTTCCTAATCTCAAGTACTGTTGATCAGAATTGTACAAATGAAGGCTCGTTTGACTTGATTCTAAATATTTCTCATGTGTTATATCTGCCCTCTTTTAGTAATAAAGTACAATTATAAGTATCTTTTGTATGAAATAATCTTTATACTCTGTGGAATTTACTTTGGGTATGAAAATCAAAGACTCCTCTAGCTGTTATTTCAAATCATTTTAGTTCCCCCTGTATACAGGGCAGAGATTTTGGGTATATATATATATATATATATATATATATATATATATATATATATATATATATATATATATATATATAACAAATAATGACAAAAGTCTATATTTCAAATTTAATGATGTTGCCAAGCTTACAATTTTATTCCTTTAATTACGTTGACATTCACAATTCTTGACAGCGACTCTTCCGTGGCGTATAATCATTCATTTAATTATTATTTCGATGAAGGACTTTATTCTGACCTTTACTCCTCAGAAAAAAATGCAACTATAAACCCATAAAAAGAAAGTAAAATGCATTTGGGAATGACGATAATATTTGAAAATTAGAAGAGAAATCGCAATTTTATTCCATCTTTTATTACGTCATTTTGATATAATACTTAAATGAGTGGCATTGCGCTACGAAACAGTTGTCAAAAGTTGTGAATTTTATCATAATGAAAAGAATAAATTGTAAAATTGTCGACATCATGAATTTTTGGATATAGACTTTTGTATTTATTTGTTATATGCACTTTAATTAGATTAATCTTCATAAATTAATGTAGAAATATAATTGAAAATATGATTCCACAGATATATAAATATATACACAGATATATATATACATATATATATATATATATATATATATATATATATATATATACATAGTAATAAAACTCAAATGACCTTGTAATGAATGTTGTAACCTAACATCCGGATTATGACTTCCGGTTCTGCATGCGTACATAATCAACGCGATGATAAAACGTATTGTTTTACTGTGTACGTTTTCAGCGTCCTAATTGGGTTTTTTTTTCGCGTTTAAATTAAAATATGTATAAAAATTTGAATTTAACTTTTAGTATTATGATATCTGTGTACATGATGACGAGTGTGGACCCTGCGCAAACATTAGTCTATTTAGCCATTAAAAACCTTTTTCAGGAAAAAAAAAATTAAAAATGCGAAATGTATTTTATACTCATAATTAATCGAGCGTGTTTTCTGTTCTGACTTTTTTCCTTTGAGTAAATTACATTCATACTTTTATTTTGTGCTTGTTTTTATTTTACTTTATTTCATTTTAAATTTTAAATTTATGTTTATTTTATTTCATTTTAATTCATGTTTATTTTATTTTCTCTACTAAATATTTTTTGTACATTTATAATACTAAATATTTTTTGTACATTTATAATAAAAAAATCCTTATGCAACTATTTCAGTGGACAAAGGATTCTTCTCATAATTTCCTCAAAAAACAAAAAATACTTGCATCTACGATGCGAGGTAGTGTTTGTCATCAGGAGACGATTCTCAGTGACACGAAGATCTTTTGGTGCAAAATTCATAAGAATCATTAAAAAAGGATCTTTTTTAGAAAACTCCAAGTTAACTTTACAAGAATTTATAAACATTGTGTATGGTGTTGTTGCTGCTCATCTATGAGAATTAAATGTGACTACCATTTATCAATATGGCATTTTCTTTAACTTAAATTTTTTTCTTGCCTGAAAAAGTTTTTCATCGCTAAATAAACCAATATTTGCGAAGGGTCAACACTCGTCATCAAGTGCCGGTATCTGTTCAGGACACAATTACCTTTGAGTATAGCAAACCACTTATAATTGAATGGCTTGATTTTTTTTTTCAAAAATATACAATTATAAGCAGAACGACTCACAGAAATCTATCCATATTCTTTTTTCATTTTAATATACTTTCATAGAAATGTTACTGTTATCTCACAAAAAATTATTAATTTCATAGCTAATATACATTAATTCCATAGCTAATATAACATACTGACCCAACGGGTCACGGGTAATCTACTATAGATATATATATACATGATGAGAATAATGGAAATGGTATTCTGAGGAAAAAGTGAAATAAAAAAGACAACACCAAGTTATGTGTTCATCAACGTTTTGTCTTTATTTCGAGACTTCCTATGGATAAATGAAATTTAAAAAAAGCACAAGTACAACTATTTGAAAATATATTTTGGATGTAATAAAATGTATGACCCTCTTCCATTTACCGAACGGAAGAAGTCGTTGATAGTCGGTAAAATAGATACTATGGGTTCAAAACAATAAATATTGAAACTTGGAGACGTAAATCGACTAAACGTATGCCTGTTATGCATGTGCAAATATACATTTATCTGATAAACTGCATTGATTTCTTAAGGTCTGTAATGCATTTGTTTCTATGTAATATGATATCGAATACTGCTGGTAAACTAAATGTTTTAGTTTCGGTTTACATTGATGGTATTCAGATCATATTAAAAAACAAATTTAAAATAACTAATATATATTGAGTATAATACAATAATTATTAAATAATTGACTCCATATTAACAAATACAAAATATGTGCAAAGTAAAATATCATATCTAAGCATTGCTTACGATTGGGCTACGCCGGGCGGCTATCGTTAAGACAATTGGGTGCAATATATTAATTTATTTTATAATTACATTTTCACCCCAAACAAGACACAATGCCACTTTTATGCAGCAGGCTACAATCAGGGACATAAGTTGCAGGGATACAATGTAGGGACTTGAGCAGCAAGATGTCTGTTCACATTATACTTGAAGTCAGCATGTCAGTACAACTGGCGAAGCAGGAACCAGGAAGGAAATCCCAGAATCTAGTTGTTCTTGAGAAGTAACTTTTAGAGTAGAAGGCTTACTTACATCTAGGGATCTCTACTGTGTAAGGCTTGTCGGGTTTGCGTCGAGGATGTACAAGGTCTTGTAGTTCGTCGGAGCATCTACCATTAACATACTTGTAGAACAGGCAGAGGGATGCAAAATATCGTCTGTGAGACAGAGGTTGAAGCCTAGATGACAGTTCAGGGCCTATCAGGTTGGCAACTCTCATTTGAACCATGTCCAGGATTGAGAAACAATTAGCAGAACTAATAGTAAATTGGCTCTACAATAATAAATACAAAATATGCGTAAATTAAAATAGCATATATTACGTGGAATTTACGACCAGGCAACGCCAGGCGGTATGCTAGTAAATAATAATATAATATAATATAATATAATATATATGTGTGTGTGTGTGTTACGGTGTGTGTGTATGTATGTGTGTATGTACGCGTGTTTGTGTGTCTATATATGAGTGAGAATGTGGGATATAGCCAGAGATATATAAATAGTTGACAACTACGCCTAGGTGAAAACGCCATAGTAATGAATTAACAAAGGCTGATATAATTTCGAATAAAACAATACATGGAACGCGTCTGTTCATATGATATCCCTAACGAACTCGTAGACAATATGGGTAGGTAATCCCTCCCGCATTTCAACCCACACCCATCATAGTGGAAACGGAACTCCCTGTCATTAGAGGGCAAGGGAAGACACATAAAAACTGCCCATAATTTATCAAGGATTTCGGTTCTATACTGTTTTTTTTAATCGTACAGTTTGTATTTTTTTTTATTATTCATCTTTGATTTAAGGATATAATAGGAAAAGGGATCGAAAATTGGAGAGGTTGTTTGAAAATGAGAAGGAAAGGCGGGAGTTGCAATCTGGTAGCTGGGCTCGCCTTTTCTCTCTACGGAACCTGCCAGGGGGCATACTGTTCAATTGAATACGAGTTAAATCAGCACCTCAAAAGAAAGCGGCGATAAGTAGGAAAATGAAATTAAAAGTGTCACGAAATTATAGAAGAATAGCAGAGAAAGAAAGAATGAAAACAGAAAATCATGCAGAATAAGACATAATAGAACGAGAAAACAGAAGAAAAGCAAAGGAAAGAAGATAATAGAGGAAAATGGATGAAATTAAGATAAAAAGGGAAAATGAGAAAAACGAAAGTAAAAGAAAAAGAAAAGAAAGATAACAGAAAGAAAGAGGGAGAAAACGGATAAACGAAATAAAAGAAGTAAAAAACAAAAATAGAACGGAAAGTAAAAAAACGAAATAAAAAATAGAGGATAATAAAAGAAAGCAGATAGAAAGAAGGAAAATGCATGAAAATTATTTGAGTGAAAAATATGAGAAAAAAATGGAAATTTAAAATACAAAAAGTAATTAGAAAAATGTGAAGAACTAAAATGAATATAGAAAAGACGGAAAGAAAATAATGAAAAATAAAAAAGTAAAAAAAAAAACACAAAAGTAAAAAAAATGAAAACAAATTATAAAAAAGAACAGAACATCAGAATGAGAGAAACAAATAAAGAAGAAAATAAGGGAAGCATGCGTGGTCCCTCGTGAGTGCACAGTAAATGAAGCATAAAACAATGACTAAGTTCAGCACTCCCTCTACCCATTTAATCCCCAAAGTCCCCAAACCATGGTGAAATGAACAAAAGGTGTAGTTTTAGGCCTTAACATATGTACATTTGAGTTCTGCACCATGCAAAAAAACGAAATGACTAAGTCCATCATTTACCCCCTCCCCCATTTAGCCTCAAAAGTTCTAAAGGCCTTAAAATATTTAGATTAGAGTTCAGCACCATGCAAAACTGCTGATAAATAGACATACACAGAACATTTTAGACAAATATGGTAAAATAGTCCCAGAAATGGTGTGTTTTATTAGTCCTTAAGAGCCCCACGGGCACACCCATAAGTCATCGCGAAGTATAGACAAAAAAATCATATAGAAATCAGTTAGTTGCAATTTTTCAGTAAGTTTTATAAAAATCTAAGGCATCAATTTTTTGTTTAAAAAAAAATAGAATTAAAAAAAGGTGTAAATTTTATCCATTTTAAGCCGAAATGCACCCCTAGGGAAGCAACCGGAGTTTTCCCGGAAATCCGTACTTTTACATTTTTACTCATATCATGTTTAATGTTTGTTCAAAATTAAAAAAAAATCAAGGCATTGTTATAATAAAAAAGTGCGGACAAACGAACGGACGAACGGACTAATGGACGAGTGGCGAATTTACAGATCTACCTTCCTTTGCCCGGGGGGGGGAATAAAGGGTATTTTAAGAAAATAAAGGAAAATGGAAGTAGCCAGGAAACAAAGAGAAAAAATAAAACATAAGAAACACAAGAAAAATAATAATGTTAAAAAAAGACTAAAGAAAATTAATAAATTTGAGAAAGAATACAATGAAAAATTGAAAACATAAATAAAGAAGACAAAATTTTAAGAGATAAGGAGTAAATAAATGAATATAAAATATTTAAAGAAGAGACAGCGAGAGGATTAAGACGGGAAAAATAAATAAAAATAAATAAAACGTATAAAGAAAGGAAATATTAAATTATTTAAAGAAAGCATTAGTTTAATGGGAACAAAAATGGATGGTCACATTCAATGCTGCCAAGACTAAGCTTTAATAATTACAAGAAATCTTCTCAACCACTCATAGACATGGCTAATGATACATTACCTGAAAGTAATTCCTTCAAACTCTTAACATTCACAGGAAACAATATTTAGAACAGATACCTTAAGCGTATTGCCAAGGCTGCTGAAAAAAAGTAGGCTCTCTCCACCATGCTAGAAATTTCCTTACGCCTGAGATTATCCTGTACCTCTACAAGGCATCCATTCGCCGATGTATAGAGTACTGTTGCCACATTTGGGCTGGGGGATCTGCTACTAGTCTCTCACTCTTAGACATGGTTCAAAATGGAGAAGCCAGCCTAATAGATCCCGCCCTTTCAGTTAGGCTTCAATCTCTGCCCCATCGAAAAAAATGCTGCTCTCCTCTGTCTGTGTTACAAGTAATTTAATAATAGGTGCCCGACGAACTACAAGCCCGTGTACCCTTCTACGTTTATACCCCAACAAACCTGAAAAGCAGCAAAATCCCACCCCTATACAGCAGAGATTTTCAGAAAGGAAGAAGAAACAAAGAAAGAAAGAATGAAAACAGAATGAAAAGGAGAGATAAGGATGGTAAAATGAGAAAAAAAAAGAGGAAAGATATCAAATTATCATGAATAAATAAACAGAAGGAAAAATAAAATAAATAAGTAACAAACGTATGGACATAACAAAAGTTTAGATTCTACAGAAATTAGGAAATAAGGAGAAAATGAAACAATTTAGCAAAAGAGAAAATTAATGAAAAAACAAATTGTAAATTCGACAAAGGAAAAAGTAAAAGGATAAAAAAAAATGATAGCAAACTGAAAATAATGAATTTGAAAAAATGCAGAGAGAAATACTTTATATATTTACAGGAGGAAGCACATGAAGGTTGCCAACATCCTTAAACAAAATCTTTCACTGGTAAGGATTG